>NW_028301540.1:31355000-31520000 GCF_042242905.1 Orbicella faveolata
CATTTCTCTGTAATTTGCAAAGTTGGCAAGTGTCCCAAAAATGTAGGATGTACAGAAATTTTATGTTGTTTGATTATGACACTGTTGTTATTCCGGACGTACTATACTCTTCTGTACCCTTCTGTACCCAGGGTTCGTACAGGTCCTGGAAAACCTGGAAAGTCCTGGAATTTTACTGTGCATTTTCCAGGACTGGAAAGTCCTGGAAAAGGGCTACTGGTCCTGGAAAGTGTTGGAAATCTGTTAAACTCAAGTAAAAAATATGAAATGTATGGCACACAACAAGGAGAATTAAAATTGAGATCTTGGGAGTGAAAGGGTTAATGTAAATTTTAGAGTCCTGGAAAAATCAATCTGAGTCCTGGGAAAGTCCTGGAAAAGTCCTGGAAATTTGTTTCTGAAAAAGGGTACAAACCCTGTGTACCCCTCTGTACAGGTTTTCAGTTTAATAGTGTCCAGGCACCCTGTGGATGCCCACTTCTTGTCAAGAAAATTTATATGAATAGTAATTGCTGGATTTAAAGTATTGTTACTTGTTGGCAAATTTGGACCAACCACTTTGCATTCAAAACTGGTGGAGAAATACACAGGTATGGCTAAATTTTGCCCCAGAGCTCTTCAAGAGGGTGGTATCTTAGGCTCCATAGAAAATTTTTGATGTCCACTTATCATCAGTGATGCACATTTTGTGAAGACTGAGAAGTTTCAGATAGATTTCAAGTATGACTGTTGGTCTGCTGACAAAGCAAATGTTTTTAATTCTAAATGTTCCTTTTTAAAAATTTCTTTACATAGACAAGGAGTGTCATTTGTAGAGACATGGGTAGATGGACATGCCTTCAAAGAGCTGGCAGGGTAATTCTCTGATTTAATTGATGGTTTATTTTATTACATACTAAATACACATGTACGTAGCTCTGTGCATGGATTGCTGACCTTCAGTACACATATGTTGCCTTAGAGATAAAATTATTTCCTGATGTCAGTCACTCCCTAGCACCCCTTAATTATCTTTTACTGATTGCTGGCAGGAAAATAGCTGACGTAACAACAGCAATCTTATTTTCAGGCAACAAGAAAGAATAAATCAGCAAAGGGAGGAATTAGAAAAACAGAAGAAAGCCTTGGCAAAGAAAAAGCCGCCTTCTAATACCGCAAGTCAGTTTTAGATTGTCGATTTTGTAGATACTTATATCCAACTTCTTTTTATTGAATGTGCAGTTCCAGAAAATATCCATATTCCCCCCACAGAAGGGATTGGAATTTCCTGGGGGGTGGGGGGTTCTGGAAGACCAAAAAAATTTTATGAAATGTATGAAGCTTAACTGGAATTTCCAGAGGGGTGGGGAGGTGCTAGAAAAAATCCCTTCCGTGGGGGAGGTATGGATATTTTCTGGAACTAAACAATGCTGGATATTGTTGTTTTGTATTTTTAATTAAAATTTTAATTCTTTAGTCGCTGTTTTTGTCAAAATTAACACTGCTTTTCATTTCCAGATGTGAAAGAAAAAAGACTTTCAAAGACGTCCAGTTCAGATAGTGATCAGTTTGCAAGGCCAACATCACCAGTGTAAGTAGATGAATGGTGTACAGTGTACCTAAAACATCTCAGTGCACAAAGAAAGTCCTGTCCGATAGCCCAGGGTTAGAGGATTATCCATCCTGGCTAATGAATTCTGGCTGTCACACTGTAGTGGATTCTGGCCATCAAACCGATGACAAGACACTTCACTTGTACAATGGACAAGTGAAGTTTTGTGGGAAAATGTTTGAGGAAATTCAGATTACAGATGAAGTAATGTCAGAGAAAAACTTTTTTGAGGGCTAGTGAGAATGATTTTCAGACTAGTACACCATAGTTACAAATCATGTTAACTAACCTTAATACTGGAAGTATTTTCTCTCAGCATCTAATTACTGTTGTTGATCCGATTTTGTTCTTGTTGATAGGCTTTCACCAATGGAGTACCATGAGAGAGAGGAAATTTTAAAACTCAGAGCTATGGCACTTAAAAAGGTAATTAAATTCTATGTGTAGTGACAAGACTGCTACAATAAAATATGAATAACCTACTGAAAGAACCATCTTCAATCACCACTCTGCAGTTAAGGCTTAGCTGGCCTGATATTTAAACACCAATTTCAATGTATGGTAACAGGGCTCGAAAAAAGTGCTGTCTTGTGGTCGGGGACAAGGAGATTCTCCTTCTGAGCAGGTACCTTTTCCCTCTCACTTGCACGATGGGAAACTGGGACCTTGCAAGTCATCTGCTAACTAAATCATTAAAAGAACAAACTAAGACTTGCCCAGGGCAAGCAATATTTGAGAGATGCTTGTCCCAAGGGGAAGCTGGAATTCAAGTTTTTTTTCGGGCCCTGTGATACCTATCTGTAAATAGATTAAATTAAGGAAAACCAGCATGGCTTGAATTGCTTGTGAAGGTAGCTTTACTTTGCTAGTTGTTTTTCATGAGCCCAGACACCATGCTAGATTAATTGCACTTGTTAATCAACTGACATGTTGCGCTGTCTTTACAGACAAGTCTCATGATCAGTGTATGTAACAAGGTCTTTTTTTGTGGTCCTTGGGAAGCTGTACTTGTGCAAACAGTTGTCATTTCCTTAGTGATAATATTCTTTCACATATGTGTATTTTTTTTTCTTATTATCTTAAATCTTAATGCCTAAGTTGTCCACATGTTTTCACCGAGGCCCTCCACTTGATATCTTGGCTAACAACAATTCATTAACTTCAGAGCTTACCATATATTATCAATAAACAAGTCATTTTATTTTTCCTCTGCATACATGTATATTAAAGAGATTCTTGAGGATTGGGTCCCAGATGATTGGTTTTTTTTAAATGATGCTGCCAATAGATTACCATTTCTTTGTCATGTAATGCAATGTTGGCTTTTTGACATTATTCTCACCAGGAAGAGACAGATCTCCAAATGGAGTTAGAAAAACTGGATAGAGAAAGAAACCTCCATATACGAGAGTCAAAAAGAATACACAATGAAGATAATTCAAAGTAAGTGCTCAACCCTTTCAGTTCCAAGTTCAAAATGGTTATTCTCAGTACTGATATCCATACAGCTCTTTATGTCAGTTCAGAGAATTTGGCAGTACATCAAGGCTATAACTTAGTTGTTGATTTTCCATAGTCTCCTTGTTTGTTTGCTTGATAATGTATTGGTATTAAATTGAGAAATTAGAGATTGATCACTACTGAGATTTTAAAAAGGGTTATCAAGTAATCACTCTTGATATACCTGTGCTCCTGTCTTGAGGTAATCTGCGTTCCTGTGTCTATAGCTCTCTGTATGCACTGCAGACCTACAGGATTTGTCTGTTTAGCAAAATTTTGGAGCCTCTGCAGTCTTTCTTTTGGCTTATCATGTACTTCTCTGGAAGGATTGTGTGACAAGACAAAAGAATGTCTTTGTAGGAGGTTACAAATTTCCTTTGAAACATCCAAGGGGTTTCATTAACGTTTTCAGCAGGAAGACAACTGGTCAGGAGCCAGGCAAAATGCTTCTCTGAAAAACAATATTCCTTTAGCTAGGTGGTCAAACCAGGCAGGCAAAATCTTCCTCACGGCCAGTCAATTTGACTGGTGCTCAGCCCTTATTGGAACCCCGGCATCTGCAATGTTTCCAAAGTGCTTAGTATATTAACTTTGATTTTTGGCAACCAAAGCTAAAGTACAAGTTGACAGTAATTACAAGTACTTTTCAGTGCTGTCATAATTCCATCATTGATCTATTCTAACACTTTATTTCTGCAGATTTAAGGATCATCCAACTCTAAACAGTAGATACTTATTGCTAAATTTATTAGGTAAAGGAGGCTTCAGTGAAGTTTATAAGGTGAGATTGTTGAAAAATTTATTTTTAAGGGTGCTTTAACTTAATTTTCAGTACTTAATGCAGGATACTTTGTTGCCTGGGAAATGTGAGGTATGGATAGTTATTCTCTGAGGAAATGTATTTCCTGAGCTTTGTCCTGACTTGAAGTAGCGTACTGCATACTTGTTGGATCAAGTGAAATGGAGATATAATGACTCTGAAGGTGACTTTCGCACAGGTTGTCGAAACGTCAGTCACCAACAACAGTTCTTTTCAGAAGTATACCCTTACCCAGGCGATCATTTTATAGAACTACTAGATTTATTGTTTGACTGTGGAGATACTGGATTTATTGTTTGCCTGTAAAAATACTGGATTTAAGTGAAGAATGATCATCGCAGTAAATTTTCCAATTTAAGCAAAAATTGGAAAAATTGCTTAAATTGGAAAATTTACTGCAATGATCATTCTTCACTTTTATCTACAACAGCAGTTCAAATATGAATTATTTCATATATACTTCACATCATTTCACTCCTCACGGGAAGATATGAACTCAATTAATTGACCTCGCTCCCGATGTGTGGCTTCATAGCTCAGTTGGTAGAGCATCACACAGGTATCACGAAGGTCACAGGTTCAAATCCCGTTGAAGCCCTGATTTTTTTTCAGGCTGCTTCTTTCTAATTGCTTAAATTGGAAAATTTACTGCCATGATCATTCTTCACTTTCATCTACAACTGCAGTTCAAATATGAATTATTTCATATATACTTCACATCAGGTACTGGATTTATTGTTTAACTGTGAAGATACTAGATTTATTGTTTGACTTTCATTGGTAATTTTTCAGGGATATGATCTCAAGGAACACAGATACGTCGCCTGCAAAATACATCAATTATTTAATGACTGGAAAGAAGATAAGAAAACAAACTATATTAAGTAAGTCTGTCTGCTATGGAACTTGACTGAATTGTGTTGTCTGATGTAGTCTTTGGGTTGGAAGTTAAGGCTGTTTTATTGTCTATAGTGTATCATTATAGAGTTCGTATGGGTCATGGAAAACCTGGAAAGTCGGAATTTTTAATTTCATTTTCCAGGCCTGGAAAGTCTTGAAATGGAAGTGTGGGTCATGGAAAGTCATGGTAAAGTAGTATACTTTCTGAGAAAAAAAAGGGAAAATGATCAGACGAGTCAGAAAACCGGTTTTAATTCCTGTAAAATTGAAACACTAGCACGCATTCTATGCATCATAATGTGGGAAATAACCTTACATAACAGGTTGTTTTGACAATACTTTGAGAACAACTACTTAGCATAGGTCGTGAAAAACTCGGAAAGGTCATGGAAAGTCATGGAATTTTAAAACCTCAAAAAACGTACTAACCTTGATCGATAAATATTGTTAACAAAACTGTAAATTTAATTCCTCAGTTTATGATATCTTTTTTCCCTTATTATATATTTACTTATCAAAGTCTAATCCTGACTTGTTTCATTATGACTCATAAGGTGTTTCACTGAACTTGACACAGGCTTCTTTTATCACATTTGCAGACACGCGTTACGAGAGTACAATATTCATAAGTCACTAGATCATCCAGTAAGTTGATACAATTACTGTCTTGCTTCAAAGTTTGGTTGATTTTTAATTAGCATTGTTCCATTTTTGCTGTGTCGGACCATCAAAAGTCGCGCCTTAGCTCTGCGTATGTTTGTTTTCTTTTCTAGAGGATTGTTCGCCTTTACGATGTCTTTGAGATTGGTCAACACTCGTAAGTTATCAATGTAGTGACGTTGTAATAATTGTAATATTTTATTGTAATAATGGTAATAATTAGCATACATTTGCATTATTAGACTTCTTCTGTTGCCTTTTTGCTAGGGAACATTCAGGTTTTATAGTCGTTTTTGAGTTGTTTTGTGAATATCTTTAGGTTCTGTACAGTTCTTGAGTACTGTGATGGCAATGACTTGGATTTCTTACTGAAACAACATAAAACAGTGCCAGAGAGAGAAGTAAGTTTTATGCCTTGAGTATTCTCTGGATTTTGATGTTATGCAGTCAGCATAAACTGAAAAGTGGCTGAAAAACACTACTACACTCCACACTGTTCTACCGACAAGCTAACAACCCGTCCGCTGGAGAGTGAAACTTGTCTTTATAAGAGCTCAGTCATGGTATTTCCAGTAATTTTGGCCACGTTCAAAATTACCTTTAAATTAAAGGAAACCTGAAAATGGTAGCTTACTAAGATAGAAAAACACCAAAAGAGATAATAATAAACCATTAAGGAACAACGATGGAGAAGATTAACTCGGATTACAAACGACGAACTGTAGGCTAAACTTTTCAAGATGTGCAAACCGTGACGTAGTTCGTTAAAGAATGAGTACAATCTCTACTAGGCTTTCAGCGGCGATTATTCGGAGAGTTAAATACCACATATCTTAATTATTTACAGTATGTACACCCTCTCCTGCAACTCAAGCCTTTTATATGCCACATGACATTACTGGTCTCCACGTGCTATGTCAGAAACCTAACAGACGTGTATTTTTTTCCTCTTGGCAGGCGAAGTCTATCGTTATGCAGGTATATGTTCGTATTTTTGTTTCTCTCACTCCCTGCTGTTTGTTTGTCTCTTCTTTTCGTAATCACCAAATATAATCGTAGAGAGAAGGAAACAAACGCGCTTTTGTAGTTTTCATGAAGTATCTATTTGCACAGATTTTTGCACCTAAGTGCAAAACTGTGGAATTCCTTCCCAGAGGCCTTGAGAAGTTGTAACAAGATAAATGATTCAAGAGGAACATTCTTGGTTTTATCAGTTTTTTAACAGTATGTACTTTCAATTGATATTTATCGTAATTTTAAATTTTCATAATTATTGTATTTCAAATTTTAACAATTTTGGTATTTAAATAAAGGCTATATAAAGTGTCTGTCTGTCTGTCTGTCTGTCTGTCTGCACATTGTCTACAAAAGTGTTTTGTCTCATATAAACCTTGTTAAGCGGTGTAAGGAATAAGTGCGATCTTTCTGGAAGAAGCCGTATGCTCGTATCAGCGACTGAAACGAAGAAACTTTTTCTCATCAGCTTTCGTCTTATTGTTTGCAGACCGTGAGTGCCCTCAAGTATTTGAACGAAATAAAACCACCAGTCATTCACTACGATTTAAAGCCAGGTAAGTGAATATTCTTTGTAGCGCCGGACTGCGGCGCGGCTTGTCAGATCAAAGGACCTGAGTTATTTCGGCCACATACAAAATTACCTTTAAATTAAAGGAAACCTGAAAATAGTAGTTATCTAAGATAGAAAAACACCAAAGAGATAATATTAAATCATAAAGGACCAAGGATGGTTAAGGATGGAGAAGATTAACACGGATTACAAACGACAAACTTGAAAAATTTAGGCTAAACTTTTCAAGATGTGCAAACCTTGACCTAGCTCCTTCCAATGTCACAATGCATAGCTTGGCGGCCATTGAGAATGACTTATTTTGTACCGATGAGTCCGTTGAGTGTAGGCACCGAGAGGCCAGATTATCGAAACTTTGTTAAAAGTGTTCATATGTCTTGCTGCACAGGTAACATTCTCCTAGTGGGCACAGGTGCACTCAGTGGGGAGGTGAAGGTCACAGATTTTGGTCTCAGTAAAGTCATGGATAGTAGTGACGACAGTATGGACCTTACTTCTCAAGGAGCCGGTACTTACTGGTACCTCCCCCCTGAGTGTTTTGTTGTCGGGAAGGAGCCGCCAAAAATATCTTCAAAGGTATTGGAATGTCAGTTAGAAAATTTAAACAGAACGTTCTCACTCACGTAGCCAGCAGCCATGCAAATTAATTGAAACAAAAGAAAGTTTTAACATGAGAAAAGAGTTCAACTCCCACAGGATTGGTTTGGTACACCAACATGGCCGCCGTTTCATTGTTTTGGAACACCAATATGGCTGCCGTGACGTCACGTAAAAACGCTCTATAGTTCAGGTATTGAGTGTTTAAGCGTTTCCATTGACTGCGTAGTTTTATTGTAGAAAATACGGAACGGAATTAAGCTCAACCATTTCCCTTTAATGATAGCCTCTCGTAGGCGTTCAAGTTACGATCTGGGTAAAAATGAGAATGTGATACCCGTTGGTGTTAAGGCGGGGGTTAACAAGAAGGCCATATTTTTGCTGGGTATTATGGTTTGAATGCAAATATCTCGTTCACGTTTCAAGCAGTGGAAAATCTCTCTGCTCATTTCACATAGCTACGTTTTGGGCTGTTTTGTAAATTTTTTGGTAATTTTTGGGTAGATTTGGGGATAAATAGTTTTTCTCAAAGGATTAGTAAAATTTATGGAAATAGGAAATTTTGAAAATTTGATGTTGTTTTAAAATTAGAAATTGAAGTTAGAAATTGGTAGACGTACACCAAACAGTTCCCACCAACCCGGGGTGCCCTTTTGGGGGCAATCAACTGTCTGGTGGTGTTCCAAACCCCTTTTTATCCTTTTAATCCCTCTTTAAACTTCCTAAAATTTCACTTAAATTCATGTGTACCCCCGCCTTAAGTGTTCTATTTTGTTTTTAATTTTTCTGTGGGAAGAATCGATCTGTTTCACTTTTCATTGCATTCAATACATTAGTCAGCAAGAAGGAAAAAAATCGTCTATAATGCCATGTATTGACAATTACTTGTGGACAGTGAAAAACTTGGCGATCAGTAAGAAATGAATGGTTTTGTTTTCAGGTAGATGTGTGGTCGGTGGGTGTTATATTTTTTCAAATGCTCTATGGCAAAAAGGTAAGACGAGAGTGACGTGAAATTTAGTACTGTACAACTGATTTTGTTTTGTTGATTTTAGTTGTTATAAAATTTCTTTTACATTTTTTGATAAAAATACAACGTTGACTGTGAAGTAGATGTACAGGGAATCCCGATTGAACGAATTCAAATCATTTATTTGGAGCGCTATTCTACACATTTCAGTGTGAGTACCGGCCTGGTTATGCCGTTATCACGTGTTAAAAACTGCTATGGAGCAAAAGTCTGCAATTTTATTTTTTTCAGCCGTTTGGTCACAACCAGACTCAAGCAGCCATCTTGGAAAATAACACGATTCTAAAGGCGAGAGAGGTGGATTTCCCCGCTAAACCTGCCGTTAGTAACGAGGCAAAGGTTGGTACAGTAGCAAAGAAGATTTAGATATGAAACGAAGCAAGCGTTTTGTTGTTGGCGAGATGTCGGGCTTTTCGTTCATGTACCGAGTCCAAAAGGAGCGAAGAGATTGCCTTGGTGACGATTACTCGTTCCAATCGAAGATAGCATTCCATAGAACATGTTAGTTTATTATACACCTCCGCAGCCCCACCCCCCTCCCATCCCAAGCCAGTTTTAATTTGATTTGGGAAATATGAAAGTAATCTACTGACCGATCAGTCACAAGAGATCGCCGCCGTCACGCTGTACACGACACAGCTTGAGAAATACTAAGCGGTCTTTATTCGTGTTCACCTTTCCGCAGAATTTCATACGCCGTTGCCTTGTATACCGGAAGGAAGAGCGAGCAGATGTACTGACGTTGTGTGAAGATCCCTATCTTAAGCCACCAGTGAACAGAAAAAACACATCCACTGTTGTCAATTCCCAGACGTGACGTAACGCAATGTTAGCCTCGATGTAACGCAGTGGACGTAACGTTAAGTCGAGCGTGACGTAACGCAAGCAACGATCAGGCCATGTCAGGATTACTTCAATCCTTCGAGGAGTTTGGAGTTCAAAGAAGTAAAATCAGGCTACAAAATTGACGAACAGTTGCAGCATAAAGCATGGAGGTGAACAGGAAAATGTCCCCATGAAGGGCCACTAGTGAAACTGCAAAGCGCAGAAAGTCGTGATAGTACAGATTGGTCGATTCTGTTAATATATTTTAGAGCTAACCTTGCAAAATGGATGCCAAGGTTTTCGAGGTTTTTGTTTATCTCGACCATAGCGTTTATTTTTCTCTTGTAATGCCAGCCATGTTCAGTTTAGGTAAAAGAGTTATATGCTCAGTTTAGCAGGTCTGAGTGTCGAATTACTTTCTGAAATTTTGATCGGTTAACAGTGACAGGGCTTGCTTTAGTACCTTGCTTCTGATTGGTCCGTTTTCTCAGAGTTGATTGAAATTGGATTTGGAAGTAAACTTGAAACACATCCCTTAGGAATTATCTTAATTTCAGGCGAACTAGTTAAGGACTAGTCCATTAGTCATATCTGTTATGTTCTTTAGATCGCTAAGAACCAACCTCGTTCTCAGGAACTTTTCCCTAAGAACATTGTTTCTGTCTTCTCCAACGACCTCCGTCCTATTTTCCGCTGCTGAGTTGAACGTTCCCGTTGAAGTCGTTTTGTAGTAAATATAGTTAAAATTGAAGGTCATTAGTAATAGGGGATTTGTTACATATCCAGGTGGGAGGGAAGGGTTTACTCTTGCCTTCAACAGGAAGGAAAGTTCTGTGTTGGTCCCAGTCTCTTCTCGGGCGTTATCTTGCTCCTCCCACACATGACGAAAATAAAAGCGTGCGACCAAGCTTCCGGTGAGGGCGAGAAAAAAATTCAGCTAGCGTAGCGAGCCGGCGAGCATAAAAAAAGAGTTAGGCGACGGTGTGGGAACAATGGGTTCTGTCCTAGTGTACCGGTTCACAAGAACCGATACAAAAGACCCAACAATGTTCAACAGCTAAACAAAGGTTCGTAAAGAAAGGAGTGCAAGGGTTGTTCCCTCTGTGTACCGGTACACCAGGACACAACTGAACAATGGCTGCGCCAATCTTAAAGGAGCTACCGTTTGCGCATCTTGAAAAGTTTAGCCTAAATTCTTCAAGTTCGTCGTTTGTAATCCGTGGTAATCTTCTCCATCCTTAACTGTCCTTGTTCCTTAACGGTATATTATTGTCTCTTTGGTTCCTATCTTAGTTAACTACTATTTTCAGGTTTCTTGAATTTGAAGGTAATTTTGAACGTGGCCAAAATTACTGAAACTACATTGACCGAGCTCTTAAAAAGACAAGTTTCACTTGTCGACAAACGGGTCTTAAGCTTCTCGGTAGAACAGTGTGGAGTGTAGTAGACTGATTAGTATGGCTATCTCGCCGACGTACGGGTCGATATGTTTCGTTATTGTTTTCCCCTCGACAGATCAAAGCCATACAGTTGTTATGTGGTTGAAACGTCTCCGTAAAGCATTTTAAGCAGTACGTTTATCAAAAGAAATAACAAATTATATGTAAATAAGTAACTTTCTTCACTGTTATTGTAAAAATGACTGGTTGTATCTTAACTTATGAAATGTTTTCAAATGATTTTCTGGGCTTCGATTGTATTCTATTTCATTATAGTTTTCCACCAATGAGCGCGAAATATTCATATATCTTATCAACCAAGGGCGACCGAGACAATGTCGTCCCGAGGACGAAGCCAGCGACGCTCGTACAGACAATCATGATTGAGCAATATGAGTAGTTGATTTAGTCACTATTCCTCTCTACCTGTTTCGCAGCCAACCGAGTTCGCAGCTACTGAGTCAGCACCTATCTAAACTCACTATAAACTATCTACTTCGATCGAGTTCCCCCCACCTTTTTCGATCAAGTTTAGTCGATGTCGGTGCGAAATCGCCCTTGGGGGCGAAACCTTCAGCTACTATGAAATGCGTAACGCAATATCATGCAAAGTTGTTTATTATCATTTATGAATGGCTGGTGGCCAATTGAGTCTTTGTTAAGTTATGAGTGGCCAATTTAGTCGTTGTTAAGGCTGATTTCACTGGCGCACAAGCATAAGTAACATACAGGCGCAGTAAGGTGCTGTTAATTTTCCATGGTAACCGCTGGCTAAAAAATCAACAAACAAGCTCTCAACCTGTTGTGGAAGAGAAAACTGCTCCGTCACGTGCACCTGCAGGTGTGACGCACAGCAAGTTATATGGCGTGTTCCTGTTTATGACAACGTGCAGCGAGGCAACCCTCTGTTTAGCCAATCCGCATCCAGAAAAACCCAACAATCGTATCGCTGTTGTTCAGTGAGGTTTTCAATGTTACAAAGACCAGTCAAGCGTGTTATTTATTGACAAGTTGATAATTTTGGGCCGGGAAGAACACACAAATAGGTCACATGACAGACACCAGATAGGTCCATATGATAGTTCAATTCCTGGTAACATATGTTTTAATTGACTGAGATACATATACTCTGTAATCTAAGAATGTACATGGAAGATTTTACACGGAGATATGAACTTTACTTTCGACTGATAAAAGAAACATCTTTACAAACGAGCGCAGCGAGTGAGTAAGATATTGCTTTTTAAACGATAAAATAAAATTCATATCTTCAAGCCACCATGTAATTTTCTTTATTATATAGATAAACTGACTTTGCACAAGCAATTGTGAAAAGCGGAAAATGACGTCATTGATATCTTTACCATTGAGGATATGAAAAATACTTCACTCGGAACCCGGATGTAGGTTCGTACGACGTGTAAATGTTATATTTCTATTAAAATACTCGTGTTTATTTAAAGAAATAAAAATATTTTCCGCCCAAAGTCGGTAAGGCCTAACCACCAACTGTAACTGGATAGGCCATTCAGGTTTCTGAGAAAATAGAAAATAGAAAACTGTTAAGATGACAGTAAAATTTGCGATGACGCGTTTTGATAAATTTTTATCTTCGGTATCTACGGTGCAGCAATGTAGATGTTCATGGTAGAATGTTGTGAACTGGGATAATGATGGCATGGTCAGGTTTTTTATCGCAAAGAGAATCAATGCACAGTAAAATACCTTAAAGTCGAAGTGTTTTTTTATCAAAATATTTCGCGGGGAAGAAAACGACATCTCAAACAAATAGATTTGTTGTAGTTCGCTTGGTTTATCGGCTTGCCAGTCTTTCTTGAAAGTTTTGCGCCAGTTTGGTTCAGAAATTGCTAGCCTTAACGTCTAAAATGCTACCTTGAAAAAATGATTGTAGGTTATGAGTAATAAGAAACATTCTGAAGAACTCCCCTCTCCCTAGGTTGAGTCTCCAGGAGAGGATCGCAGGCGCACTGAAACACCCACGGCTGGAAATTGAGCCTACTCCCTCCCCTTCTTCCATAAACAAAGTCGAGATTAAATCTTGCAGGAGCCCAAGCTAAGCTGTAGGGTCCACACACCTGGCATATATTAGTTGACGTCAGGAGTTATTCTGAGAACTGGGCAGGCTGCATTTGGAATTATCTTCAATCCACTGACGATTCCGTGTCCGACAAGCTTTCAAAAGCGCACAACTTTCACGATCGAGAAACACTCATCTTTGTAAAAGTTCTCCTTCTAAATTTAACTTTTACAGTTCACTAGGCTATATTTGAATCGTGCATATGATCATTCTACGGGACTAATGAAGATAAAAGGGACTAACAATATATATTTACTGAAAGTTTCGTCGTTACGTAGGCAACAGAAACCCATTTCCGCAAACTCTTGCCCTTCATAGCTCTTCATAGCATTTCTCACAACAGCTGTCGAAAGCACAAGTGCTAGCTTGCAATTCTAGGTCTAGGACGGGCGGTTTAGCAGGACAGTTCATGTTCTAAAGGCTACCTAAGTGCCGGCTATAACTTGTTTCTTTCACTTGAATGCTAACAGTGACGGACTGTGGAGGAAATTCTCACGCAATCTAACCTGAAGACATTAATGTTATAATTATCAAGTTCGATACAAATAAACCCGGATCTTGTTTACTTTTCTTGATATCAGTCACGGTTGTTCCCGAGGCTCTTAGATTACGAAAGGCGAAAGACAACGATCGAGAAAATGGAAGAAAGCTAGGGGCGGACGAGGAGAACCGTAAGAAGCGTGTTCCACAGCTCGCATTTTTTTCATCCTCTCGACTGCAACCGTTTTCGCGGTTTCCCCCACAAAATGCAATGCAATATCTTAATATCTTGATATCAATTCTTAATATTGAATTTATTGTTCAGTAAAACGCTCATAGTCACGTATTTCTTAATAGGTATCTACTTGATAATCTCGTAACAATGAATTTTCTATGTCAATTCAGAGTGTATTTGCAAAACTGACATGTATACTACATTGTGCGGTTAGACATCTAATTTAGCGTTGAGAAAGGCGAAGGCCACAAATGCAAGATGATACGACATCATTCGGGACACATTGTATGTTTTTCTTTTTGACTATAGCTTTCATCAATCTTCCAGAAGTGAACATAATACTTTCATGACGTGTAGCAAGAAACAGCCTTCATAATCTCATGAATTTAAAATTGATCTATTATTAATGGTTAATTCTGACTGAAAAAAGAATTAGCGTGCATCAGTTAAATTGAGGCTTCTGTTCTTCTGTGACTCTGCACTGAGGCTTATCTCATTTCAGTGTATTTTTTTCTTATTAGCTTTTATCAATCTTCCGTAAATGACCGTAATGTTTTCATGACATGATAGCAGTACACAGGCCTCATAATCTCATGAATTTAAAATTGATCTATAAATGGTTAATTCACTAAAAAAAATTAGCATCTACGAGTTATATTGTGGCTTCTATTATGGTCTATCTCATTTCAATGTCAATCAGTTTTACTCAAATAATTTTCCAAATCCCCAGTTAACGAGACTTAAATTCTGTTTGATTTGACTCTTGTAGGTCAGCAAAAAACGGGTAGAAATTGTAAAAGTGAGTTTGAGTGCACTTGACAGTGTAGGAGTGAATTTAATGGACTTGCCGCGGGACATCAAAATAATTATGCAAGCTGGGAACATGTTATTGATCACTTAAAGAGCTTTTAATTTATTCAAAAAGCTATTTAGTGCACCTAATGCCTAATGAGTTTTGTCGTTCAAGGAAGGAATTTGACTGTTCAGAGTAGAGGTAAGGTACTTTCGACTTTTTCGGAACATTGATTTAGTTTAGACACTAATCACAATGGAAAAAGAATCGATGACAAGATCATAAAAAAAACCATTTTTGCGATAACGAGTTTCCTTGTGCAAAAACAGCGCGTATCGGTAAATTGAAGAAGGCCGATGGAATCTCCATTTAATTGCAATTTTCTCCATAGAATTATTTTACTCTTAAAGTTAATATACCTCTTTGGAATTTATATATAATTTATCAGCGATGGCAGTCCTAACTTAGCTCGTTAAACATTTCCTGAAACTAGCTAGCTGCAAAATAGTTGAAATGGCGAACTAGCGTTTTTCAGGCAGCCGAATTCACTTCTAATATGAATAATATGCGCAGTAATTTAACATGGTGAAATAGTTTCCCTCAATTGATGATAAAAACTGGGCTCAAACAAAAAAAAAATAGCGGGTATGATTTTTTTCCGCTTTTCCTCAGATCGGTCAAAAAATACCTCGGTGCCGGACGCGTTACTAAAACAAAAAAAAAGGATTCAGTCAATGTTTTTTTTTTTTTCGACCATTGTCCGTATCCTTGTAAGCAAAGCAAAAAAACAAATTAAAGAGGTGTGAATTTGTTGTAATTTTGTTATAAGGTAGTCAAGCGATGGATCAATGACAGAAGTCGTTAGGGTGACTTTATCACAGAGATCTACCTCTATCCGTGATGAACATGCGAACACATATTGCTAATCGGTTTCATGCGGGCCCTTGGCAAGCCATCTGTCGCACATATCAATCTGTTTATAGTTTTCTATAATGACGAGGACATGAACTACGGAATAAGGAGTTTGCCTTTTGTGAAGCAAAAAATATACAAAACATTGAACACAAAATATTACGTAAATTTAATTTGCTTTTAATTACTTTACATAATGAATGCAAAAATAGACTTAATTGCTATCGTTTGCTTGCTCATGAAACGAGGCATAGTTCGATCGAAAACTGTTGTTTTAATCAAGACAATTCAAATTTTCCTAGATTTGGTTTCAATTATTTTTTTTGTACGTGATAATACCGTGCTAGCAGTGTGTTTGTCACAAGGAAAGCAACAATTTTAAGAGTCAAAATTAAAATTCACTTAATGGCAAGGTTTTGGCACACTGTATTTTCGAGGTACCTCGAAGGCTAAAATTTCTATCTCTCTGTACGAAGTAATTTCGGCACAAAAGATATTATGTTATCACATCAGTTAGTCTCTTTTCCAATTTCCTTGGCTTTTAAAAAGCTGTTCACAAGCTGCGCCTGGATCTCGGTTATACTGCTAGGAAATTTTTCGCCAATCAAATGAAGTTCTCATCATCTCGCGGCACACATGTTCAGGATGCAAGTTTTCACTACCGATTTTAATGAATGAAATTTGATCAACTGAAAAAAAATCTTCCTTGTTTGATTTCCTTAACATTGCCTGTCTTATTAGACTTGGAATAATGGATAAGGAAAGTTTTTCAATTACAGTTTAATTAGAAAAAAAATAACGAACAAATTTATGATCAATGTGCTAGTGAAAGAGACGACAACTCAAATTCCTTGTCGAGGAATGGAAAAGACTCTCGCTGATAAATTTAACAAGTTATACTAGTCTTTGTTAATGAAAACTGGTCAGAGCTAAGAACTGCCATGGAGGCAAAAAGCAGCTCTAGGGGGACTATATAAAACAATTTCAGTAAACTTAATCAGTACCTCGGCTGATTAAAAAGTGATTGAAAGAATAAAGTTCAAAGTTCAGTTTGTATTGTTGCTAATGAGAATCACATTCGCCTTTAAACCTTCTGGTCTCTTTTATGTGAAGATCTGAGTTGTATTTTTCAGCATATTTTTCTTAGTGAGCGGGCCACTAGCTTGCAATATCATTCAGGCTTGCGTAAAAAAAAGGGGAGAATGTCATGTTTCGCTGCTGGCAGAGCTCTACCCACTTGTTCTCCTCTCAGTCAAGAAAAGAAAATAACTTTCCCTGTGCGGAACGACTAATGTCGGTTTCAGCCCTGAACATGTTTATTTTTCATTTTAAACTTGGTAAAGACCAAGTCAAAACACATTTAGAAACCCCTACACTTGGTAACTAATTAAAAATAAATCAACATAAACATAGGACGGTTGCTATGAAGAAAATACGTCAGAGTCAAAATAATGAATTAATTATTTATGTTGTCACACCCCAGTTGTTGACTGTCTGACTGGAAGACTGTGTAAAAAGAAATAAGCTAGTCGAAAACAGATATCATGATAGCCTCTGTGTGAACACCTATCGCAGTTGCTTGTAGAGAATCTTGCGCGCAAACACGGTTTATGTGAACATTCCGAACACTGTATTAAACGTATGTCACTCTGTTTTCCTTGAAAAATTGGTTCACAGCGGTCAAAACATGTTTAGCTATGTTTCTTACCGTCCAAGAGATGATTTTATCAGTCATTATCTGTATGTAATTACACAATCTATCGTGTGGGAGATTGCCGTAACAGTTACAATGAGTATATAATTCCTTGTTACATTTGATGATAAGAACCGTGCATTGAAATCAGGCGAATCAGTTGAAATACCGTGTGATTTCAGTCCGGTGCTGGCTCACAAATGAATCTTATTGGATAGTTTTGTTTACACGCACCATCAATTCGAGGAGCTGCCTACGGCCACAAACCTGAAAGGAAATACGTCAATTCCATGTCTACGTAAGAAGGAAATCCTATCAGACAATAGGAAAAAAAAAATCTTTATATCAGCCGGTGGACTAAGCTTTTATTGTGGAGTGTCGGTCAGTCAGGGAAACCAACATTTTAAATTATAATTAATCTTTCAGTTTGCCTTCATAATTTAACGAATTCTCAACTCAGTAAACAGACTATACTTACATGTTTGGCTTTACAATCAACTCACATCAATTTCTCCTCTCCGTTTGATCAAGTGGTTATTGGAGCCTTATCTCTTGCGATTTTATCGGCAGTATATTTTGGTACTCGGTTGAATGAAAGAAAACACAGGTCATGATCTGTCACAATTTGAGGAAAAGTTAGTAATGTTTGGTTTTACAATCAACTCACATCGATTTCTCCTCTCCATTTGATCAAGAGGTTATTGGCGCCTTATTTTTTTTGCGTTTTTTATCGGCAGTATATTTTGGCATTCGGACATGCCCACTGATTTGAATGGGAGAAAACTCGAGGTCATGGACTTTCACAATTCATGATGTCATCGGCACTTGACAATATTTACATCAAGACAACTAACTAAAGCACGTACGATGAATAACTGACTTCATGATAAATAATTTTGTGCTTGCTGCGGTCAACTTAAGGAGTCTTCCTTCACCATGACGTAAGAAGCGATTGTATATGTTTTTATAGGTCTCCTTTACATGCTTGCATGGGGTAGTTGCCTTAGTATCGTGTTATATAAAGGATGTTGAGTGGGCAGCCACTGACTAGAATTTCAAAAGAGAGGCAAAGTTTAAAACAATAAGTTTAAAACGATTCGGTCATTTTGCACCCAGTTAAATACAGTATTCGAGTTAATCCTTGGACGAATAAGGCGAAATGTAGCAAAAAGAATGTCGATAAACTGTATGGACTTCTGGAATTACAAGAAGTACCGGGTCACCGGGACAACAAGAACTCGCTACAGATTTTGCATAATACAGGAAGTATATGCAAACCATAGGGACGACTTTATTCTAAACTTAGTTCAATGCACTATATACACCACACATGAGCCGGTCAGGAACTGCCATCTTAAAGCCAGAACAACAGGAAAAGCGCAACCGATATAAAGGAACTTATATAATTACAACAACTACAACGGGTTACTTTTAACAACGATTACCGCGGTTCGTACAGTTGCGCCATCTTCATTCCACTACGACAACCAGACAATACAAGGCCGTAGCTAGCAACAGACAAACCGAGGCACTTGCCTAGGTAATTTTTTTTCGTTTTTGTTGTTTATAATCATCATAACCATCCTAAATACCTAGGAAGAGAATTTAACCATGGACATTGCCTCAGTCATAATTTTCTCTTAGACATCGCTTCAGTCATAATTTTTTCTTGGACATTGGCTCAATCATATTTTTTCATAGACATTGCCTCAGTCATAATTGTTTCACTGATAGACATTGCCTCAGTCATAATTTTTTTTCTGGTTACAGCCCTGCAATGTATCAGTTATACACGTTACCGTGAGAAGTTTTTATGAGTACTATATTCGTGACGACAGGGAATTACACTCTATTTGTAATAGAGTGATAAGTCAAAGGTTAAGTTCGGCACTTTCCGTTAAAACGACATTTTTGCTTTGCTAGACTACTGAAGCACTAATCAAATACTATTCAAAACAATCATATCATGCCTGGCACTTAAAAAGGAAAATAAGATGTTTATTTCTTTTGAATGAAATGTCAGGGTTTCCTTTGCTTGAATAAACAAAGACCACTAGTCGCACGAAACTTGACGTACATTACAACTGAAACTAAATTTCTTTGTGACAGATGTTTAGCGCTTGCGTTCATTCGGAGTCAGTTTGATGACTTCGCTTCAGGAGTCCCTGGGTGAACATCGCGGCAGCTAGACAGTGTTGGCCACTTTTCAGTGATTTTAAACGATTCAGAATCGAATTGCTCAGCTGATCTTCAATTCAAGAGCTCTCTTGAGGAAACCTCTGAAAAGTAAGTAGAGATTTTGATAATGATTACAACGTTACATTTAAAATTAATGCGAGGGCCATATTTCAAGAGCTTGTCGCAAAGCAAAGCACTTTTCCATGACTGTATTCACTCTTCGAGGTACATTATTCCCGAGTTTTCAATCTGTTCAATTAATATACATCAAGTTAGCAATATTTCTGTAACAAGTACTCATTATGGTGGATTAGAAAGTTACACGAAATATTCTGTTCGCGATATAATTTCGCTTTCCTTTATGATGTTATTCAGAGTTCAGTATTCGTTATTCTTCTTAAAGTAAATTAAAGTAAAATCCTTAGCTCCTTTTCAACAAATAACAGAACACTTTATATCAGTAAAGTTACTTCGTAGTGTCTCTTGGAACCGGCTGAAATATGTGTTATGTACCCAATGCATATAGGCGAATTAATTTCATAACGAGACGAATCGGCCTCGTTGATGCAATATAGGTTTCAGTCTCGTATTAAACGTTCAACTGTCAGAATATATGTCCCTGTAAGGATAAAACTGTTCTGAACCTTAATCTGCGCCTTGAAAAATTAATAGCTGCATTTTTAAGCCTATTTTAACAGCAAAATTAAAAAAGATTCGTCATGCGTTGGAAAAATACTGGAATAATTGAATGATTCTGCAGAACATCAGACGAGAAAACTATATTGTTTTGAGAATTCGGAAACTGGATTAAAACCCAAACGTACGTAAGTTCCTGTCAGATATTTCTCCTCATGCAGTAAAAATAACTTTTCACAGACGAGGTTTCTATGGTTACATTTCTATAACGACTCCCTGCTCAGTAATCCACGTGTTTTGAGTCTACCTGTAAACGTGACGTAACGTAACGAATAACGTTACGTAACGTTAGAAATATGCCAACCAAGTGAGGTGTGCGCCGAGCAAGGCGATTAACTGCAAGAGTGGAGCTTTTAGCAACTGACGTTGATTTACTAGTTTATCGACCACCCTCCACCCTCCTGCCGAAAAAAAAGCAATGTGCTTTCAAAATATACGAGTATGTTCTCTGCGTTTTCATTGGCTGATAATTAGCTATCGACTCCAGCGGTACGCTGACACTGAAAAGCATCAGACAGGTCACCATAGCAACAGTGGCTTTTCGTCGAATAACAGAGAAAGAGACGTTATTAAGAAAGATGATTAAAAAATATGTTTTGGAATTAGACAATAGAACTTCCACAGAAATAATCAAACAACATATACGACTGAAAACAACAATATATCAGTACAATGAGATGTCATTATTGTTTTCAACGGGCAGAAACTGAATCTGTTTTGTAACCAAAAGTTAGCGTTTGAACTTTGACTCTTTTTCCTCTTTTTCAATTGTTTTTCTCTCCCGCCTCCTTAATTAGTGTATGCGACGCTTCCACGTCAAGAAAGTTGAAGAAACGAAGTCAAAGAAGACCGAAACATGCGACCCTCCTTAAAACTCCAACCGTAATTAATTTCATCAAACATTGAAATGTCAGCAGCGGATGTAATAGCAAGGAACGGACGTGATAGACGTGTTTTTATATAATTACATGGTGTTTTTCTGTGTACATCTAAACTTGTTCTCTCACTGACAGTGCACGTACGAACTTATAGCTCGACATTGAAAGGTTTTTGTTAATACTAGAATCTGCTTGGATTTTGGCGGACCTGTGCTGACGGGTGTACTAGTGAAGTGCTGGCCTGCAGTGCTCTGAAGACGACTGTACTCGAAGCGGTAAGTTGTGATAATTCGTTATTATTCAGTATACTGCCACAATAAAATTCATTTGGTGACCCTGTCTCAGATAATTCAAGCCAAGAGAAGACATAAAGCATCCAGTGTAAGAGCTGTTCACGGATTCGAGCAAGCCACACCATTTGAACTCATTTCCAATTTTATAAATGAGATTTAGAAGGAGTAGAGAAAGCTTTCCTTTGTAGTTTGAGTATCTCAACTGATCTCAGGATAATTGCAAATTAAAGCCGAGATTCGTTCGTGGCCTTTCGCCTCTTGGACAAAAGACCTAGCTTCACTTTTCAAAATAGGTTCTCAACGATAGGAAAGTATTTATGACGCCATGAGAGAAAGAGCTGTATTAAACGGCTTCTAAATAAATTACACCGCTGATGAATTACTACTGAATATTACTCACAGCAGCGGGCAAGAAAACTTTGAAGTTATATGAAACTTAGTCGCCTCTGTAAACAACTGCGGCTTGTAGGTCAAGGCTTAGCTTGATTGAAATTCATATTCTGAAAGATCAAGTTTAATATTCTAAGTAGGCGGTTTCGTGTCTTCTCTTGACTGAAAGATGAAATGTTTCAATTGTGAACTTTTGACATGATTTAGCCACAAGGAAAAAACTTGCTGAAGTTGCCATTGAGTAAAAAGAGATTTTACAATGATCTGTTGCCTGGTGAATGACATTACAACAAATCACAACGATGACAATCGTCTGGAGTTTGGCATTTTGACCTGCACTTGCCAGCACTCAAAACTGCGGAAGTAAAGACTGTCTGAAAGTTACCGCAACCAAATAACAAGATCACAGATCTGACAAACACTGTCATCATTTGACAATTGACAGTAAACCTTTTTTGCAATTCGTCCCACGTAAATACCGATTGCATGGTATTTTGATTGATTTCACTAAAACAGGTCCCTTGTCTACGGACTGAATTGACAGCAAGTTACGTCACTGGTTACGTCATAGCACGTAAACAGGGTACATTTAGACATGAAACCTAGATGAGCTAAACACATAAGCGGCGCCTTAGACTGCCATTAAAGATCTTCGTGCACTTCAAAGTCAGAAGTTCAGATAAGATTTTCGTGGTCTAAACACCCGAGTGTGGTCAAGGCACTTTTGACTTTTATGTTTCTTCCGGTTGATTGTACGATTGTATCCTCTTGGTTTTAAATTTAAAACATTATACATCAGCGGTGAAAAAATAATTGTTACGAATAAAATCGAATAAATTACAAATAAGCACTTTTAAAAGTATCATGCTATGCCCACTAAAACTCAAACAATAATGATAAGAAGAAAACTCTATAATGGCAAACAAAAGCAAACTCGATCAATTTGTTTTAGAAAGTTTTCTTTAACTCTCAAATAACTGATTTCTTTTCCGCCTTGAAGTTTGAGACCGAGCAGAGATCGTAAACAATATCTGCAAGTATTTTTATTTGATTGTTTGAAAAGCCCTTGACAAATATAACTACAGCGAAAAACGTTCTCGGAAAGTGGGGGGGGGGGGGGGGGGGGGCTTACCATTTGTCAGAGTAAACCTGTTGGGATGACCGTTGAATAATGGTAAGGGTTTTTCCAAAATCAGCAAACCAACCGAACGAGATGGCGCTTACCATTTGCAATTCGATTTCTCGTAATTGTTTTCGGCTGATGAGAGACTGGAAACTGGAAACTGGAAAATTTAGTAAAAGTTAAGGAAATTTCCGCCGTTCCGTTCCGAACGGGAAGAGAGGACTACCTCTGGAGGTAGTCTACAATTTCCGAACGGATTTTCTAGAAAATTGCTGTTCCATTTGACTTACAACCGAAATTTCCAGATTTTTTTGCTAAATGGTAAGCACCCTAGGAAAAGCTGTCTCTATCAAACTTGACACGAGCTACGAATTATTGTGTCGCCTTACATCCGTCTATTGACTCGTTCAGGCCTTCTTTATTTTCTTGTGTTCCTTTAGTTTGTACTTTGTTCAATTCGTCACTAGACGTTGTACAAAGACTGTTATTCTATGAGATTTTCAGTTGATGGCCACTCGATCGGAAGAGGAACATTATGAAAATCATGACAAATAAGGGGAACAGGGTAGGGGGGATTTGCCACAATGTTCAAAATGGCGGCCGTAGATACGCAATGCGTGCAAAAAAGAGCATTGTAGTCGTTGTCCTTTGCACTCAGTCTTGCACTTATTGGGTGTCTATGTGTGCCAGGGAAATAAGTGTTATCACTTTAAAGAATGATTAAAATTGAATGAGGAACAGATCGCAGGATGAAGTGCCGTAATGTGCTTTTCTTGCTGATCACATAACCAGGACTTGAGTATTAATAGGGAATCTTGGCTGAAGAGCAACTTCAGATCCAAAGTATATCTTCTGGTTCTAAGTGATACTGTCTGCAAGTTGTTCGAATGAGAAGTGTTTGGTTTTCAGTTCGAATTACCTGGGCGTTGCTATGTTTACATTCTGGTAATTTATGACGTCACTGCGTGGTCAGAGATCTCAATGTGGAGCCTACAGAAGACGATTTCTCGTTTGAACTATACATGTTCAACCGGAACATTAATTATAAACGATTACAAGCAAATGTTTTATCTCTAGAATCACTCAATGCTGTATTAGAAAAACGTCCAACCACACAATGACCTCATAATTTCCCATCAAGTTTTGCAAAAATAAACATATCGGCGCGTGGAAAATTTGAAATCTTAAACTAGCGGAGTGAAGCGCCCAATAGTTTACAGTTACAGAATTATCGACTTCAAATCGCTGAAACCGTTTAACACAAACCCTAACTTGTGATTTGGAACAATTTTTTTTTAGCCAAGATTCGCTTAAAGCAATTAAGGGATGTCAATGAAAATAATTCAAAGAGACCATTTTAACCAGTACGTAAAACAAAGCGAGCATTTTTAATACATATTAATAATGAGAAAGGAAAAAGAAACTAAAGGTCATAACATAGAATATACAAATTTAAACATATTATCATGAATGCAAATGCAAGGGTGACGTTTTAAGTGTAGTAAAGTTCACGGTTGGTGATGTGATGTGAACTGAAATCGCACTTGTTAATGCACTGACTGCATAAAGACTTCCTTGATGTAAAGATGATGCCATGAAAATAAGCGAGAAGAGAAAATCACTCTTCTGACAACAACCCGAAAGTCGAGGTTAGTCGAGAATGTCCTTACTAGCAATTTTTAAAGCGAAATTGTTGCTCCTGACACGACCCTTCCTGTAAGTGTTAATAACATTCACGAATTACGCGTGTCGGTTTGTTAGGCAGCCAAGGTGAAGCGATAAGTTTTCTTGAAAGCTATTTTTCAAAATCAATGTTAATGCTGTCATTCTCAGTTATAACAGCGTAACACTGATCCCTGAAATTCATGGAAGACTTCTCACACATCTTCGTCATTTCTAACCTGCCCAATTTTTAAAGTTTCTTTTCAACAAAGTCTAGAAATAAGGACGTATACAATTAATGTTTCTCTCCGCCACATATACAAAGAATAATTGGAACTTTCAAATTAAGCATCTTTCATCTTCCAAAACAATAAAGTGTATTTAGAGTAGGGGACAGAACATCGGCTTTTATAACCAACCATTGTACGATCTTAAAAAACGGAGCTCCAGTTTGAGAAAATGTTGAAGAAAACGATTACTGATTACTTCTTTCAACAGATCATGAAGGAGCCGTTCATGACTAAATTGAATAATAAACGATTATTCAGGATTATTTCAAAACGGGGACCAATATATCTCAAACAAGCCAATGTTAATGGCCTTTCCGCGTGATTTATTACATTTAATGACAGTTTAGAGAGGATTTTACGTCATTCAACAACGGCAGAAAGACCAACGCTCTACCAAAATCAATTACATGCTTATAACTTTGAAATACGCTAGTCAA
Organism: Orbicella faveolata; assembly: GCF_042242905.1. NCBI lineage: Eukaryota > Metazoa > Cnidaria > Anthozoa > Scleractinia > Merulinidae > Orbicella > Orbicella faveolata. The sequence continues at coordinate 31,380,109 of NW_028301540.1, forward strand.
CAAATCAATGATTTTCAAACTGGTAATTCCCGAATGGAGACTGTTTATACAAGAAAACAATAGAAGCATTTTATTTGCATGGTGAGATAAGGAATGAAAGGTTCCCCTTCGACCGTGTTAACAGAGTTGAGCAAATTGGAGTTTTTTCCTCTTATCGATTATTCGTTCTAGGCTGTATATGCTTTCATGTTTAACATCACAGACTTATTTTAAAACGGAAACACTTCTCTAGTCTGCGTGGACCCTGACACGCTTCTTATATCTATATGGAAATTTAAACTGTGTTTAATATTAAAGGAGAGAAAACGCCTTGTTGTTTTATTTATATCTGCTAGCATGTTAGCATCTTAATATGTTTACTCATGTAGGCCGTAAACTCTAGCTCTTTCCCTCGCCTTCTAATTTTCCAAGTTATTCGGCGAGGTTGAAGCGAGTGAGAAGAGAAAAATGGTTGCTAGGTTACAGTGACTAGATACGACGATACAGTATAAAAGAGGCCATTGGTTTGACAAGTGGTAGTTTAAAGTCAGTGATAATGAAAAACCAAATCGACTTTGCTAGGCTCCCTCGAGCTCAAGAACTATTTATAAATCAAAACAACTTATTCAGAGATCAAAAAAAAAAGTGGTCGTTAGGTCTAGACATTTTGCTTTGTTTCAGTCAAAAGGCTCAGTCACATTAAAACCTTGTTTGAGAGCGGAAAACAGTGACTGCGTGGGTTTAACTTGTGACGTCACAGATGTGTCAATTACCTTATATAGTTTGTGTAAATGTTTCAAAATTTCCTTAAAGTGTTTTGGATCGCATTTCAAAAACGCGGAAAATCCGAGCTAAGGCTGACACAGACACGGGGCCAAAGACTCCGTCGATTTGGCAACTTCCATATTTGTTACCTAAGCTAGGTAAGGCATGTTTGCAACATTTATTGTATAGCCGTATTTGCTGGCGAGCGAATAATTTTCCGACCGAACCTATTGTGAAAAAGCTACGAGTTAAACTGACGTTAAGTGATGGTATATATTACATTAGTCAGCATAGTTTGAACGTTTCGTAATATCCAGTCGAAACTAAAGAAATTTTCAACCTTCTAATTTAAGTAAACCAAGAAATGTGCTCTTCGCGCATTTTACATCACTTCAAAGACCCCGCCATTTACCTTGTACGGAGTCAAATATTTAGAGAGTCATGCATTACATTGTCAAGGTTTTGTATAAGTCTAACAGCTAATGTTGGGAAAAATAAATCCTTGCATTCAATGAAAATATTAGATACAGCTTTGCGTGCGTCTTTTGATGCATTCCACGCTGTGAGAATTTCAAGTGACGTTTTGAGCTGGGCGTTAAACACAGGACATTTAGTAAAAAAAGAAAAAAGAACCGAGACTAAACATTAGGGAGTGAAGCAGCTAACAACGTTGACAGAAACGTCAATTAGAAAAGAGTTTTCAAAATATTCCGCTTAACCACCTTGCGTTTATGAATTCAGTTTGTTTTCAGATTTCTCAGTTGTAGTATAATATGTAAAGACCACAGCCTTGAAAGACGTGCGTTTTGCACGTTCTCACGATAAATAAGACAAAATTTGGTTATTTCACATTGCTGGTCTGCAACCCGCTTGGCAAAGAAATGTATCAAGCTGTATAAAGCGCATGATTAAACCACCGTACTGCGTGATTTTGTTGGCCACGTTCAGCTCGTTGGTTATCAGCCGAATGTGTTGTCCTCTAGCTTGTTTAATTCGGTATTGATATCCCTTGTTGATGACAATGTTTTCATGAGAACGCAACGATATTGCGCTGCGTGGGTAAATTATGCCAGCTATGTTTTATTTAGTCATAGTCTTGCAAAAATAGTTTATGTCAGTAGGGAATATTGAACGGCAAAATTTAAGTGTCAATGTATTTAGCCCATGTGGGCTAACTGGGGACACTGTATTAACTCTACCTAAAAATTTTCATTAATAGTATTATAAGATTCTCTTAAAATTTTCTTGGTTTGACCAAGACTGAAACTTTTTTTCCATGTCACCGATAGCCATAAAAATTATCGCATCTTCAGTTTGCGTAAACTTCTCATTCCAAGTGGCCGCGTTCAGGATTTTCGCGCGTATTTTGTAAGTGGACTGGGGTGGGGTAGAGCGAAGGGGGGTAATATTTTGGAGGGGCGGAAGCTCATAACACCACAAAATTCCTGAAAGTCACTGGAACAGAACTTATTGAATACGAAGAGCTAATTTTCTATTCACCACGAATACGTGACACACTTGCGCTGTTCGTCAACTACTCCACGTCCGCCATCGATTGTTCCGTGAACATTTCGTGTCACAAGCTATAGCTGAGAGAGACCTTCATTAGGTCTTCCTCGTACTCGCCGCTGGTAAAGATCTTTTAATCCAAAATTTAGTAGACGCAATTGTAGTATTGATGTTATTGACTTTGGATAAATATCTGTTTTGATTGATGCGCGAATTATTCGCCACTTTTTAGTCAAGTGAAACTTCGCTACAGAGCATGTCTGAAAACGATATTCAGAGAAGTGGTTAGCTCTTGTGGTTTGGACTCACGCGACTAAAAGTTTTCTAGCCGTAACATGGATGGTCAAGGATAGGTCACTAACATATACTTCACCGTGGCACGCATTGGGTAAACAATGTAAACCTGAAACGCTTTCAAATTTTCAATTCATTGTTACCTAATCGTTTCTGTTTTCTTTTCTCGCACAGGGAAGTCATGGCAGCGGTGATTTGCTTGGTTTTATTGTTCATCACCGCGTTTGGATGCGGATCTTGTGAAAGATCAACGCAATGTTTCGAGAGCTGTGTTTCTAAGGTATGCGGTCACTGTCTTGAAAGTAAATGAAATGTCTTATATGTGTATGCTAACTGTACCAGAACGGGCAAATTGATTGAAATTAAATCTCGACATTTGAACATTTTGAAACTCTTGTCTTGCGAATTAGCCAATCTTAAGTAACCTGGTCTTGCTGCCATGACTCAAACCTAGCAAATATTTTCAAACTTGTTAAGGCACATTCCGATATTGCTACTACGCACATATAATGAAAATTAGCAAAATCACGCTTGTTTTGAAGACTTTAATGTAGAACAATATGCAAAAGTATTAAACCGTGACTGGAACCCAGCAGACATTTTCAAACTTGCTAAAGGATGTTCCGATATTTCTGCAACGCGCATACAAAAATTAGCAAAATCACGCTTGTTTTGAAGACTTCAGCGTAGAACAATATGCAAAAGTATTAAAAGCGATTATCCATTTCTGTAAAAATTGTACGCGGCGAATTTAGTCAGCCCGGTTTAGCGACTATAGTTTGCGCACCTAAAATATACTACATCAACTATGTAAAGGGTACATGTAAACTTCGGTCTGTGTACAGGCATATGATTCAAAAATTCTCAAAAACACAATGACTACCAGTTTCTTGAATTGTTCCTTAGAAGTGAAAAAACTTGTCTTGCATTGAGAACCCAAAAATCTTTCGTTGTTATCACGATTTTCAGAATTGGAACCCATCAAAAAATAACATGGAATTTGTTTAATATCGTCATGTCCAGTGACCATGACATGGATTTCAGTGAAAATATTTGATATATTTTACAGGAAAATATCATTTTTAACACCTGGGAACTATAAAACTTGTCCAAGACGGTCTTTAAGTCTACTAAGATTTCAAAGTTCTCGTCTAATATGCTTTCCATCGATACCAGTTGATGTCGTGTCCCTAGGTATAATTGACAATAATGGACATCGTTGTTCATGATTGACATGGTTATGTAAATTAGATCAGTAACTAAATTACGTTTTTAAACAAATTACCTTTGACGAAATGCAACGCCGCGCACACACAAAGAAAGATCAGTAACCCCTTTTTGAAAAGCCTAAGTTTAACTCTGCGTTCTAAAGTCTTGGAAACCAGGACGACCCAAGCACTGGTGCAAGCAAAAAAGCAGGCAAAAGAAAAGATAGTATTTTTGTTCTCTTGCACCGGAGGGCAGTGACGGCAGTACATCCGACTCAAACAAGGAGAAACAAAAATTTTAATATTCTTATTGCTAGACTTATTGTTGTCCTATCTTTTGTCTTCTTCAGATTCCAGACGAACCTCAGCTTTGTAATGACACTTGTCTTCAGTTGCTAAATATATACTCAGGTTAGTGAGTACAAAGTCTACCGAGAAGATTGTAAACTCAACGATGAAGATGAAGACCAAAGCACATTTGTCAGTCTCAAGATACATGTGTTTACGTTAGTTTTAAAACTTTGCTTTGAACCTTCTGTAGGCAACAACATCACTACCAACGTCATCACTGTATCACCGCCGACACCAGATGAACCTGTGTTGCTTTCATCCGGGTACTTTACATTCACCCTGGACTGGAGAAATTACAATGAAATCAAATACAACGCTTCGCCAGTTGTTTATGTTCTGGAAGTTACTCGCCATGAGAACATCACTGACCCATTTGTCATCTTGCCCCTCATACAGAAATATCACACGGTAATCTATTTTTTTATCTTTTACTAGAGCTTTTTCTCTGTTTTTGGTATAGTACATAAACAATCTTTACAAATCCTTGCCCCTTTGATTTCAAAATGCCTGAAAAAGAACCCGGTTTTAACAAATTAGATCAGCTTCTGGAGTAATCACCATCACAGGTTGGAGAGCATTGAAAATGATTTTTAGAAAGGACTTATGGAAATAGGCAAAAAGGGTAAAAACTACCTGTATCTTTCCGCCATGACGAAACGTAGAATTCCTGTGATTTTCGATCCTAAGAGAAGTTGTTTACGGCCATTTACCTTTAGTGGAGGCCACTGGAAGTATTGCAGCTTGAACTAGGTTACGTTCCATACAGAAAACTCTAAAAACACCTGGCCGAGTTAGACTCCATGGCTAGTTTTGAATTCTTGCGAAGTTGATCATAGTTCATCGCGAGTCTCTCTGTAGATCACTGGTCTGAGAGCCCTGGCGGGGAGGTCACGGGTTCGAATCCTGCCGGAACTCAGATTTTGTCACTCACGACATATAACAAACATGCAATATTTTTATCAGTGAACCCTATTGCGAATCTCGGATTGGACATATTTACTAGACGACATAAATTGTAAACTAAATTTACTCACATATTGTCAACTTTGATCACCTTCCAGACGACAAACACGAATTTCACCATCCCGGAAGAATTCGTCACCAAGACAAACTTCTCGTTCCGTTTGGCAGTGGTTGCACTCCAAGGGACTTCGAACTTCTCATCACCAAGTCCTCTATATACAACAAACAGTAAGTTCTGAGCCTCATAAAATTTGCGTTTACAGATACCCATGTAACTAGAAATTCATTTCTTGCAAAGGACTGTTTTTACATGATCTTTCAGGCCTGCTAACGGAAATGTGTAGCCGGATGATTTAAATCCTGGGGCAAGGGAATTTAATTGGAAAGTTAAACATTGACTTTGACGCTGAGCACACTGGGACCGGATCGTGAGCTCATGCCAGGCTAAAGCTGCAAAGCGAATTCTTTCTCAGAGGCCTGGTACGCGTCCCCTCTCTGCTACGTAGAGGTTCGAAAGTTCTTTCAGTAGGTTCGTTCTGGAAATCCGCTGAGTGCAGGCGCACAATCCAATGGATCTGACAGTCGCCCTTCACGTAGCCCTGGGCCTGCATTCACAGCGCTCAGCGGATTCTTCCCACCCGAAAAAGGCCCTTTGAGCCTCTGCGGAGGAGATAGACTCTGGAGTCCGGTCCGAGGCGGAGAAGGAGGAGTGCAGGCTCCTTATCCGGACAGCGGCTGGTAATCGAGCCTAACGCGCGTCTAACACATCCCAAACTCTTTCACTTACTCATTTATTATTTTCTTTTAAATTTTCGACAGGTTCTTGTGAAAGAACGGAAAACTATCATAATAAGAGCTTGTTAAATCCGTGCCCAGTGTTTAACGTTCGCGTCAGCTTTAGAGTGTCGCCGATCCGACTTGAAAAACCCAACATTTCAACCATCATTCACTGGGATTTACCTCACGGTACGTTAAATGTTATCATGGTATACTCTGTCGTGGGTTAAGATTAGAGCATGTCGTGAAATGTCTTTCCGGTGTTACTTTGCGTCACGTTGCGTTACTTTGCGTTACTTTGCATTGTGTTGCGTTACGTAACTTCACAGTAATAAGCATACGCAGCTATGATTGGTTAAAAAGTAATAAATCCTCTTCTATCCAATTAGAGAAAACATTTTTTAACTAATCAGGAATCGAGATGAAATTAAAATTGATGAAGTCAGTAACTGTGTGGCGCGCATTATGCGCAGGCGTTAGGCAGCACGCCGGCAGCACGCATGCTTTCTCTTTGACTTCGGATTAGTGTTTTTCATTGTTTACGTTTGCTGCAATTTGCCAGATGTGACCATGAAGTTTTGATTTTCATTTTACAATCAAAGCCTGCCCTGAGTTTGGTTGTATAATTGTGATAGTTCACGTTCCGTCACGTTGCAGTTCATTTCATCTCGTTTCACATCACGTCACGTCCCACCACATCACTGAGTCACGTCATGTCATGTCATGCCATCACATCACGTCATATTATGCCATACCATGCCATGTCATGTCGCATCACGTCATGTCATGTCATGTCGTATCAAATCGTGTCATGTAATTTTTTCTTCTTATACCCTCGCAGACGTACACACCCACCTAGAGAAAGACTTCATCACCCTTGAGATCACGCTTCCTAATGATCAGCCGCAGTACTGCTTCATCTTTGGTCTTCGGGACTATTTCATTGATACTTATCCTGAACATCCGGTAATTTCAAGAGAGTTTTCTTATTATTATTTTAAAAAAGGGAAAAAAGTAATGGACCTTATCACGGTTTTGGAAGCCATCTTGACAGGTAGGCAACGCGCGAAACTACAGCGTTTGTATGGGAATCTCAGGATAAATACCAATAGGATGGCAGTATTTGTGTTGGTACGTTAGCAGATTTCAGAACTTTGAATAAGTTGCTTTTATTTTGATTAACTGAGGTTTTTTGTCTTCTCACACGCATTCTAAAGGCTACCAGTTACGATGAGCCGTTGGAAAACGGGTTTTATTTTGGATGTCGTTACGAAGTAAAGGTTAGTGTCATTTGTTGCAAAGATCATTACCAGTCTTAAAATCGTTTTTAATGTTGTGTTTGGACATGAGTGAATCCAGCTCCAACAGGCTCTTCTTAACCTAGTGTATCAAAGTGTGCATACGAATTCCCTATCCATAGCGTAGTTCCGGGTGCGGGGGGTGGGGGGGGGGGGGGGTGGGGCTCTCATATGAAAAGGTCGAGGATGCTCGTCATCTCGCTTAGGGGTGGAAATCAAGGATTTTGGTCTCACTTCGGGTGTTGGTGACGAAATGCCACTATTTCTTTTAGGATGCACTCGAAGAAATGATAATAAAAAACGCTATTATTTGCGTTTTTACGCTAGATCGATTTCTGCAGCGGGCCCCTTTCTTGAACAGCTGGCTAGACTAGCATAGCTATTCGCGGGCCAGTCCAACTGTAAAATGTAGATTTGATCAAGAAATAAAATGATGATGATGATGACAGCGGCTGATAATTGAGCCTATTCCGTTTTAAGTAGTACCTTTAGGGAGTCAAATAAAGCCTTAGCCACGCCCAGATTGATCTCTTTTAGGGGTTTAATTCAAATTTTTCGAGGAACATCTCCGACTTTTTCATACTGGAGTCTCCCCCCCCCCCCCCCTCCCCCTTCAACCTTGGTCCGCTACCATCCCGGCATGGATGACAACTCAAGCTTGGCAAATTCGATCAGTGCGCGATTAAACGTTTATTCTTGATCTTCTCTCTTGTTTTACAGTTATATTTACAATTTGTGGATACGTTCACAACTTTGACAACTTTTAACATCCCAAGTACGTACACTTTTTTGTTGATTACTTTTTATCTTGAGTCATTTGCAAACATTAAGACATCGAGAGCTCCGCAAGGCGTCGCACTAGTTTGCTGAAGAGATGGGTAGACGACCATAGAAACAAATCGTTCGGGATAAATGGCCACAAATGTGACGAGTTTAATTGAAGCTAAGGTTACAAACAAAGATTAAAATCTCCTCAGGAAAGGTGGGGTTAAAACTTTCGCCACCAGTTAAAACTAAAATAAAATACTACATAAGATATGTTGACAGTCTGCGGGTCGGTGACCGGTGAAGAGGAGGGAAAAAGAATAAATACGTCTGAAAGCTAAATGGCAGAAAAGTTCTTCTTGCGATGATGGCAATAGTAGAAGGGGGCCGCGTGTACGAGATAACCAACCTTTTGTACCTTACTGTGTCACGCGCCCATTTTTCATTGGACAGGAGACTTCCATTGTTACCAGATTAGAGCACAACCCGTAAACTGATAAGACATAGGAAATGCCTCGCGATTAAATAACATTATGCTTTCGGTTTTCGGCATAACGTTTGTTTTTAGTCGAAAATAAGGGTAGCTAGTGTTTAAGGCGCGAAATTTTTCTTTAACTACAAAATTGCTATTTGAATCACCGTAACCGGCCTCACGTTATTCAGAATTAAAATGAGCTGTGACACGATTTAAACTTTGATTTCATTTCAGAATGTATCCACGGGTTTTGCGGCTGTGATGGTAAGTATCTACAACGGTCCATAACGTCATGTTCCATCTAAACATTTTCAGAAACAGGGTTAGATTAACTCACGCATGTTCTCCTTGACTCCTCTAACTCTCACTCGTTCCCAGTCTCTCTTGAGTTTATTGAATGTTAACGAAGGAAGCGCGAGCGCGAGGAGTTTCATCCCGACTTTCTCGACTGTCGCCGCTGACCCGTCGAGAGACGACTGAGCATGAGTCAGCTTAGCTTCTAGCTTGTATTGATCATTGTTACAGAAATAAATGCATCCAAAGCAAATGCAGTTCTTCTCATGGTAGCAATTGCATTTTATATTCTGATGATCTTTTACTGATATATTTTTTTAGAACGCTCAAGACCATCACTGGAGAAGTCTAAATACATTGATACTCATGTTAGAGAACAAAGCGGCATTAATAGGACAACGGTTAACGTGACCTGGAGTATTCAGGCATGGAAAAAGCAACCTGCATTCTTCAAGTGAGTTGAGCTCTTATTATTAGGTGATTAGGTTTTACGAGAAAATTTCCCGGGGGGTACGCTCATATAAAAAGGACGAGGTTGCTCGCTGGAAGTTTTGAAAAAAATCCACAAGGGCTATCAAGATCCTATTTTGTGGGCGTGGCTTGAAATGTTTTCGCCGCTAAGTGGTACCAATTCTAAAACAACACATTATCTCCTGTCATAATTTTTCGGCTCAATACCCTAAAAGGTACTGCGAAAGCTCCTACTTCGGACCTTTTGAGGCTGAACACCCCATGGGGGACCAAAAGCGATTTTTCTCCCCCTAAATGGTACGATGAGCTCCCCCGTCCTTTTTATTTGGGAGTTTTCTCCCCGGAGAGGAAACGCGAGTAAATTGTTAAAAGTTTTTAACTCATTTATTTTCTTCAGGCTTGTCATATCATGTGTTGATTGTCCTTCTATAGTCGGTCTGCGAAAAGAGATAGTTCTTGCTAATGGAGTGGTAAGATTTGTTAATTTATTTTGGTGCCCCCGAATAGTCATCTTAAAAGTCTGTTCAAAATGAGACATATATAGGCTTCATAAGGGATCATTATCGATACTCAATAACAGCTACAAAATATACACCGCAATCAGAAGATCTACAATGACCAGCAAGTTGAAGCTGAAGTTCGTTTACTTAGCTGAAGTGGGAGAGCTAACTGGAAGGAGGGTATATTATTCCGGCATATACTCTGGGGATTATTTTCATGCCGAAGAAACCTTTTTCTATCGATGCTTGAGTTCCATTGCTCTCTCGAGTCTTGTCTCTTTCTGATGAGCAGCAGATGCCAATCGATCGTAACTTTTATCTCGTTTCACGAAGCCATATGATATGATTAGCACTTTACGCCCACTTCCCACTCCCCCCCCCCCCCCCACCACCACTCCCTGCGCGCCTCATCCTTCAAAAGGCTACAAGCAATACGAACTAAGGGCAAGATTTATCGCAGTCGTCCAAAGATGATTCTCGAAATCAGTTTTATAAATTCGTATTTAAACATTTCACTCAAAGTTCATGATAGGCTTTATTTGCTTTCTTGGCTTTCAGAAAACCACCTACAGCTTTCCCTTTCAAAACCTGACTAAAGACAGGAAACACCATGTTAGTGTAAGTACTTAAGATGTTCACTCCAGAGTCAACCCTCCTGCAGTTTTTAGAAGTTTTACTGAAATATAACACGTCTGTTTCAGTTATAAGTTAACGTTGGAGCAGTTCGTTCGTTCGTTCATACTGCTTGTTATGCTGTAAAATATAAATCTAAATTTTTAAAAAAGTAGCACTAGCGCTAGCTTTTAAGTTTGTCGTGGATAAATCCTTCCAGGGTGACCATTCAAAACAAAGCTATCGAGCAGTCCTTTCATGTGCTACTGTTTATTATGCTGTACAAGGTGGTTCCAACTTTTAAGTCCATGGATGAAACCCTAGTGTGTGACCATTCAAATAAAAGCTATTGAGCAGTCCTTTCATGTGGTACTGTTTATTATGCTGTACAAGGTGGTTCTAACTTTTAAGTCTATGGATGAAACCCTACTGTGAGACCATTCAAATAAAAGCTATTGAGCAGTCCTTTCATGTGGTACTCTCCGTGGGCAGTGAGGAATCATCTCGAAACTTGCTAGTCTTGATTTTGTACTGGTGCTTGGTCGGGAAATTATTTTTTAAAACCGTTGTACCAAGTCACAGAACTTGCGAGCGTCAGCTAAAGATCGATGCATTTTTTTTTTTTTTTGAAATAATGAATGGTGGTTAATTTTACATCACCAGCTCTAAATTGGTTATAAAGGTCAACCATGCTAATACAGGCAGACTCATTTGTTTGTGTTTCACATAGGTTTCCGCATTTGACAGCAGTGGGTGTGAACTATCACCTAGAGAGTGGCAAGAATTTTATGGTAAGATCATTAATTGCGCAAAAATATCGATCTTGCTAAGTACCATTAGCTAAGAGTTTCCAACAGTGAGATCGTTATAACAAAGAAGAGTTTTCCGGCAAAGTTTAACTTCTGTGGAATCCATTTTATTTTGAGAAGTCATCTTAGAACTTTTCTATACATTTCGTGACAAAAAAATAAAGCTATAAAAGAACGACGCTTCGACCAATTAACATACAGCGTTAGCTTTTATCGCGAAATCAATTTCAAAGAACTTATTGTTTCGAATATCTATACAGCCCGCATTATCCCGACCACCGTCCCGACCACCGTCCCGATCACGGTCCCGATGACTGTCCCGACTACAGTTCCGACAACTGTCCCGACGACTGTCCCGACGACTGTCCCGACCGTCCTTAGTGCCACAGGAAGAGGTATGTATTTTTGTATTTCGTGAAAAAATAACGTAAAAATCTGGGGGAAAAAATACTTATGACTGGAATGACGGAACGAAGTGAGCCACTAAGTTGCAAAGGGAGAGTGCATGCTCCAATTTGATTTTCTCCGAAGCTTTCGTCTCCATTATGGAGTTCCCACAGCCTGATGCCCAGGCTTGCGCGTTTTCTACCCTCTTACTCGTAATGTTGCCAAGGCCATATACAGGCATTTCTCTGTAAGAGCAAGTCAAACTTCATCTGCTAATGTACAGAAAAATATATGGGAAACAGAAAAGGCAACATCACTGCTCTTTCCAGTGAATCTCCATTGTCTTGAAAGCTTAATCGAACATTTTTCTTTTCCAAATATCTCAAGGTGTACTGTATATTACTTGTTTTATTTCTGTAGTTAAACTTCAATATTTCAATACATTTTCCCAAAATTTTGCTCAAAACTTACTTGCACGTATCGGATTACAATACAAACACTGAATTTCGAGCAATGATTTGACTTGTTCAAAAACGGAGGAGGGGAAAACTGACTGAAGCGGGTTGAATTGGTCTGTTACTTCATTTATTATATGATCAAGAAAATTACTTCATTGTGATTGGCTGAAAGCAGGCGGATTGTTAATATTTAGTGCAGTGCAAATTAACGCGCGCATGTTCGTAAAAATTTTCTCAGTCAAATAATATAATAATCGAGTAATCGTAGGAAGTGCTCGAGGAATTAAAGATTTACAAACATCACTCACACTGTAAATCCTTAATTGCTATTACGTATACTAATCACCAATCTTTATCCCTCTGCCTATCTTTCTTTGCACGGTCATCTTGACTGAAACAGGAATGTCGTCGGCCACTGTCGCGGCCATCACCGTACCAATTGTCCTATTTTTGATGGTAGGACTGCTGCTGCTAGGTTTCCTGTGGTACTACCGTAAGCACAAGATGCCCTCTCGTCTGCACAGGGCCCCCACAGGGCTTCAGCGCCTCGCAGACCACTTGGACGACCGCAATAATTATAGAGGAAATCTTAGCGATGTTTCGTCAAGCCCGTATGCTAATGGTTATGACAGGTAACAGACATTTTACCATTTCTCATTGTTTCTACCTACACAATTCTGGGAAATTGAATTTTTTTTATACTTCTGTCGAGTAGCTATAGAATGGAATTTTACCTCACTCTGTGGAAATTCGAATCTTTTACTGGGTTTTAAGTGCTACTGTTTATTAAAAAGATTATGGTAAACCCATCCTACAGGTGTGTTCGGGCGTATTGCTAGGGCTACCTGACATGCTTAGCGCAAACCTGCGATGAAATGGCTTCCTTTCCGGGCGAGGTGGCAAAAAAGCACAGTCAGAACATTTATATTGCGCAAACTGTCATTTTCATGTACCCATGTCACTTTGCCCTTTTGACATAATGCCCATTTGGTTCAATTTGTCCTTGTGAATTGCAAACATATTTTCTCTTTGGTTTTGTAAAAGGAATCTATCAATAACGAAGAGCTCTTTTTTTTTCAGGTTTAATCTTGCGGTGAACCTACCCCCCAAGTCCGAAGGAGGCCTGGAACTAAATCCAGCTTATGTCGAGCAGCGCATCCAGGAAGCAGTGGAGACAGGGGAGGCGGACGAGTTTGAGTTTGGTTTTCACAGGCTGGAGCTCAAGCGAGTGCTCGGTAAAGGAGCTTTCGGTAAAGTTTTCTTAGCAGAAGCTTACGGTATGGGTGACACTGATCAAGATACAAGCCTTGTGGCCGTCAAAGTACTCAATGGTTAGTTATGTTAAATGCTAAAAACGTTCAACGTTGAATGTTTCAGAAATTTTTACCGTGTTAAATACGTTTACCTAGCTAGTTTTGAGGCATACCACTTAAACTGAAAAAAAATATCTCAAATAAACAAAATAGGCTTAAAATTCTCAACTGGCGGGAGGCAGACCAGTTGGTCATCACAAGCATGACCGAGGAGTTGTATTAGGGTCTACCGAGAAACAATTCCAGCTTCAATAGTGATCAGAGCGGGACTTGAACCCGCTAACTCCGGATTTCAAGTCCGGCGCCCTAACCACTTAGTCACGCTGTCTCCACATTGGGAGTTGGCCATCGTGTGACTGCGAGTGTTCTTATGAGAGGAGCAGATTGACAACTCGAAAGACAGGAGCTTTCTCTCTTGCAAGCCGTGATGAATATGGCGAAACGTACGACTGTCGTTTTGGCGTGTTCTGGAAGCAGGAGAATCTCCATCATTCCAATACACTGAGCAGCGAAATTTCTGCTCCAAGTAGATAAAATTTAGTCATCGTTTATAGCTTAATTTGAGAACTTAAAAAATATTCCTAGATCCAAAACACAGTCTCTAACCCTTTATAGAAACGTTCCAGAACAGAAAACTCACTCTCCCGCTTATGTCTAATACAGAGATCACTTACGCAGAAATGCGACTTCACCTGTCCCCTGGCGCTAAGTTGGTGCATAGGCAGAAATGCGACTACCTCATAAAAACAAGAAGAAAAAACATTCAAAATAGGCTACTAAACAACTGTAAAATCAAACACAATCGCATCTTGTATCTCTCTTGTCTTTCTTTAGATAAAGCTAATGAAGATGAAGTCGAGGATTTCAAGATGGAAATCAATTTCATGAAGACCATTGGTCTTCACGAGAACGTGGTGACCATGTTAGGTTGCTGTACTCTGTACCCTCCGCTGTGTCTCGTGGTGGAGTATGTCCCACATGGAGATCTTCTGCACTACCTCAGGGACCTCAGGAAAGCGGTAATGACTCGCCACAGTTTCCCACGCGAACCTTATTCTTCCCGCGCTCGACGTAGGAAAATTATGTGTGGATGTTGAAAAGCTTGTTGCACGCTATGAAATTTTCGCGCGAAGGCAACAGCCAATCAGAGACAACAAAAAACCAACCTATTGACGCTACCAAGATCTTTTAAGAGCTACATCATCAGTTTCGCGGAATATTTTAAGGTCGATCACGGACGTCGCTCGAGCTTAGTTTATAAAACCAGGCTAAGGTAACTACTGCGTCATACTTTGTCCTGATTGGATTGCATTCGTGAATCAAACGTGCAATATAAGCTTTGCTTTTAAGAGGGATGTTGGGCAATTCATTAAAGAAAATTTAATTCCAATTAAGCTTTATTTTCAAGAGGGGTGTTGAGCAATTCATGAAATAATATTGTTGGGTAATTCATGAAAGTGTCTGACTCGAATTCCCCGTGGCGGACCCTTTAAGCTCAAAAAAAAACACTTTTAAAACTGTCTCCAAGTTCCAATTTGTATTCGATCTGCAATAATATTTTGGGGCTTTACTTTTTTAGTTTGAGAAACAATATCGTATACTACAAGGAGAAGATATAACAAGTTTAAAGAACCATGAAAATTCTAGCTGCTCTCAATCACGGACAGAGGGCTCAGAAACGACTTACCCAGGAAGTACTTCCCATCGTCCTCTGGTACCCTCGGTTAGTGACACGGTAAGTACTGGGTAATAACATTCAACAACAATCCCAAGAGGGGTGGGGTCCGGCGTAACCACATGCCGGATTATAGATACTTATTTCAGCTAATCCTGAGCACAGAGGAACTACAGTAGTAACAAGCATTGAAATATATGGTACAATTTACGATTGTCTGAGTGAATCTTAATGTACTGACAAACTTCTAGAACAATCATTTACAATTTCTTTTTAATAAATTTAAAATTAATTTTAGAGCTATTTCTTTTCACCAGCAGAGTCTTTATGCTTGATAGGTTAATAAACTAGTTAGTGACATTAATGATTAATTCCACAAGAGAGTTAAATGTTTATCCCAGTTTCACATAACGTTTCACACAACGGTTCACATAACGTTTCACATTTCGTTTCACATAATCTTTCACAAACCGTTTCACATAACGTTTCATATAACGTCTCACTTACCGTTTCACATAACGTTTCACATAGCATTTAACGAGTTGGATGATTTAACACAAATTACGACGGCTTAAGTTCATATACAATCAAGATAAACATCAGTGTTATTTCATATCGTTTCCAGGCCGTCTCGGCTGCTAACCAGCTCCAGAAAACGCCGCAGCAACCGAACACACAACCAAGCCCCTCCAAGCCTAATATTCAACGTCGACTTTTAAGACAATGTAAATCGGAGGGCAAACAACTCACTATCAGCAACTGGATTGTAAGAATAAACTTGTTTTAACTGATAAACTCATAACATTTTAAAAACTCAATCGATTACTCGTTTTATAAATAATAAATTATTAAGAATTTATTCTTAAAATGTTAAATACAGTAACAGTAAATTTTTTGGGTGAACTCTTCTGTTTCTACGCTTTTCCATTAATCAATAACGTTATAAAAGCATTTGCGCGCGTTTAACTGAATGAACGTTGTTCGTTTTGTTATTTAGTCTTGTTTTTCTCCAGTTTATATTTTTTGTTGTTCGTTTACCAAGCCTCTAAACCTTTAATCTCAGGCAACTTCAGTAAATGAGCAACATTATTCATGTACACCAGTTTAGTTTTCATTACTCACTTAAACAACAACAACAGAACTCGTCGCTATGTTTTCCAGAGAGTAAAGGTCCGAATACAAAACCCTGAATTTAACCTGATGCTTTGAGAGTGAGTGTGCTCTTTCCTTCCTGTAAAATCGCATTTTCTTAACATTTGCTTTCAGAAAAAATACGAGAGGTTTCTTGAACCCAGCGAGAAGGCCAATTGCAAGTTTAACAGATCACACTCATCCGGAAGCATTAAGGGCCTTAAAACCTTGAGCACCGTCAGGAGATATTCAGAGTCTCCAGTGGCGCAATATACAGCAAGGGGTACCACGGATGAATCGAACAATACACAGACAACACTAGGTATGAGTTCTCACCGGTCTAATCTTCTCAAGTACATATAACACTTTTTTTCACCAGTTTGCTCAACAGCAAGCTAAACGTGAGTTTGTTCTTTTGTATCGTAAACACGAATTGAGAAAATCTTCGCTAAAAAGGAGGGAAAATTTATTGGACCTCTGACTGGACTCATAAAAAATAATTAATACGTCCAGGGAATAGCGAGCCGGATTTCGGTGGATTATTCCGGTAGGGTTCTTTGATCACTAAGACGAAATGTAGCTTGATACTTAATTTCACATTCAAAAATTCCATTTTAATCTTATTTGGCAGTCGTATTTCTTGCGTGGGATTATATTACTCTCTCTTAGTTCTCTGTTTTTAACACCAACTAATTCCAAGATGTACAGAATCGATGGATGTAGGCGCACATTGTAACATTGAGCAGGAAACTGAAAATGTTTAGCTGAGCTAAATCATCCAATTAGCTAATTACGCTTGGGCCATTAGTGATCTTGACACAAAGAAATGTTGTGAGTTTTATATTCTGTTTGATTCTGACTTTTATTCCAAAAATGAATTTCCGCCTTTATGTTTTCTTCCTTTCAGTGTTAGACTCCAAAGCGGCCTCTAAGGCCCAAACTGCTTCTCCCACGCGGGCACTGAGTCTAGATGGCGCACTGGACTCTTCTGAGCTCCAGTCCTTCGCTTTTCAGATTGCGAACGGAATGGTAAAGAGCATCCCTGTTACTGTACATTTACTTTATCGTTCAGATCTAACTCTGCCAACTAACAAAATGCCAAGCCGGGTAGACCACGAAGAAATGTGGATCTATCATGAAATTTGACGGAAAACTAGGTCACCCTTAAAATATTATTACAACAAAACGAGAGGAACGCTGGAAAACATAAGAACGAATTTCCCAGTTACTTGTGTCGATCTGTCAACTAAAATAAAGCTTACACACTCGTGCAAACAGCGAGCTTTTTTTACAATAGTTTTTTGTTGTTGTTTGTTTGTTTTTTTGTTTGTATGTTTTTCTGTTTTCTTCGATCTACTTGTTTCCCCGAATGAACGAAGTTTGTTTTTATTTTAGGCGTATCTCTCCGGAAAAGGAATAGTTCACCGAGATTTGGCCGCAAGGAATATTCTCGTTGGGGACGAGAAAGTGCTTAAAATTTCTGACTTCGGTCTCTCAAGAGAAGGAATCTATGTGAAGAGAAGCACGGGTAAAATTCCCTTACGCTGGTTGTCTGTGGAGGCTATGCGAGATCGAATCTATTCTACTGCTAGCGATATGTGAGTACATCTCTCATCTTTCTATTCGTTGTGTTTCTCTTATGAGCCAAGATTACTGATCTAAGATCATATAAGAATAGCCCATTTTCCGAGAAGCCTCTCTGTCAAAGCGAGGCCTGGCGCACAACCATTCATATGAAAATAAGTTAAATTTGTATGTGAATGAAATCTCATTTTATATGAAAGGTTGGCACCAAGACTCCCTTTGAGAAAGAGGCTAAAGTTAATTCAAAAATGGCCTATTCGTTTTCCATGTTTCGCGATATTTTTAACATGCTCGTTTACATTGAGCATCTATTGACGCTTTTATATTCTTTGGTTTGTTGCAGATGGGCATTTGGCATTGTTTTGTGGGAGATTTGCACGCTAGGTGAGATTTAGTTGTAACAGGTATTGTTATAAGTCACAAAAACCAGAGTCGTTCGCTAGAGTTCTGAGCTTTCCGGCCCCGAGCTTTTAATTTTCTTTGTAATTTGTTTTCTGCTATCATTACCGGAGAATGAAACATAACCTACATAGCAGTAAAATAGGATTTCTGTGAATTTTCAGAAACTAAGTCCTCATAAATGTGTACATCTCATTTCACAACGAAAACCTGACAACTTTTTAACCTCTCATAGGTTTCACCTAGTGGTCTAATACCTATTTAATCTGGATGCAGAAAACGCAATTTTTAAACGGTGTTATTTTAGCTGGTTCCGTATGTCGGCCATCAGTTAATTATGTGTCTCCTAATGTTGGGACAGGGAGGCGCGGTGGCCTCGTGGTTAGTGTGCTCGACTCCGGATCTAGCGGTCCGGGTTCGAGCCCTGGCCGGAGACATTGTGTTGTGTTCTTGGGCAAGACACTTTACTCTCACAGTGCCTCTCTCCACCCAGGTGTATAAATGGGTACCGGCGAACTTCATGCTGGAGGTAACCCTGCGATGGACTAGCATCCCATCCAGGGGGGAGTATAGATACTCCTAGTCGCTTCATGCTACAGAAACCGGGATAAGCTCCGGCCTGATGGGCCACTTGGCTCGTGCGCAGACTTTACCTAATGTTGGGACAACAGTTAAAACTGCCTTCCGCTTTTTCTGTTCTTTCAAGGTGGATTTCCTTATCCAACAATTAGCGATATGAACTTGTTAAACTTTCTTCTGGAAGGAAATCGGATGGAGAAACCGAACAACTGCTCCGATGAAATGTACGTTCAGTTGCTACTTTGTGAATCAGTATTAATTATTTCTAGTTTATCTTGATGAAAGCTTTTCAATTAGCCACTTTGAAAATGAGAAGAAATCTGAGGCGAGTCGCGTCTCGCAGTTCCTTGTGGTACCGTTATGACTTCTCATCTTTTGTTTTGTCTCTAATAACGGTCCCACAAGCCAGTTTTCGTCTCGATTCTAAGGCGCAAATGAGTTTGGTACACAAGATATTTCCCGCGCTTGCCGTCGGTTACATGATTTCCCGCGCTTGCCGCCCGTTACATGATTTCCCGCGCTTGGTGTCGGTTGCATGATTTCCCGCGCTTGCCGCTCGTTACATGATTTCCCGCGCTTGGCGCTGGCTTCTGCCTTGAGTTGATTAGCTTATAAAATAATAATTTGTAGGCAAGGTTCAAATGGTCTTCGGCCTGATAAACGAGTTTATAGCCTGATATAACATAATAATGTTTATAATAATCATTGCTTTACCTGAAACTGAGATAGAACTGGTAAAGCATATACGTTCTCCTGATAAGTTTTCACTGGATCCTTCCCTAGTTACCAGATCATGCTCGCCTGCTGGTCACGTGAATGTGAGGAGCGCCCCTCGTTCCAGACCCTGAGGGAAGAGTTATTCGACCTGCAGAAGGAAGAACAACCTTATGTGAATGTAGATCCCAGTCAGGCCCTCATCTTGCCGCCAACAGCTGGCCGAGGTATGAGACAAAAGCTACAAATATAATGTCGAGATCGACCATTATATGTATCAAATGTAACGTGCATTTTTGGAGAAAAATCGTCTAGACTCCAGGTGGCACTTGTTATACCGTGTTCACAAACCTTTTTTTCTTTTCATTTCAGACACCGTCGGAAACCTTATTGCTTTCAGTGACGGCACGTTCAGTGGGGAGACCGCTGATCATGACGAAGTAGAAATGGAGGAGCTTCCAAAAAAGTTGGTAAGTGTAATCTCCGTGCTAACGGCACCTGAGCCCTAACGATAACGGAATCGTCCCGATACGTAGTGTCGCAATCTTTGACAGAAATATCTTTACTGTTAAATGTACAATTTTTATCTAGCACCCGGTGAACACTGTGGAGGCACAGCGCTGGACTCCGGATCGACTGGTCTGGGTTCAAGCCCAGGCTGGCTCATTTTGTTGTATTCTTGTGTAACACACTACTCTCACAGTGCCTCACTCCACCCGGGTGTATAAATGGGTACCGGCGAATTAAATGCTGGGGTTAACCCTCTGATGAACTAGCATCCCATCCAAGGGGAAAAGGAATATTCAGGGATAAGC
The DNA here is from genome assembly GCF_042242905.1 of Orbicella faveolata. Classification (NCBI taxonomy): domain Eukaryota; kingdom Metazoa; phylum Cnidaria; class Anthozoa; order Scleractinia; family Merulinidae; genus Orbicella; species Orbicella faveolata. The sequence goes on from NW_028301540.1 coordinate 31,400,234, forward strand.
TCCGGCGGAATGTGTGGGCCGTTTGGCCGGACGCAGATCTTACCTGGTTTTACCTTATTATTCAGTAGTCAAGTAAATTTACCTAGGGATCCAAATCACTAATAGGGCTGCATGACCGGCTGACGGAGGCAAAAATCCACCTAGTGGCTTCCAGTAAACATATTTCTGTTTATTTTTTACGGCAGAGCCCTGGAAAAATGTCGCTACAAAATGAGCTACCACCTTCCAGAGAAAAAGAAAACGCTGGTTACGAAAGCTCCAATGAATCAGAAGATCTGTCAGCCTCGTTTGAAAATACTGCTGACATTGAGATCGGCCCTTCTCTACAAAAAGAAAAGCCGGTTGACATTAACGATACCAACTTCATATTGATGGTTTAAACGAAAGACTAATCACTTTTTTGTTTAGTTTTATTTAGAACTTTTATTGCGCTTATCCGCGAGTTTGTTAGGTTGTGCATATCAGTACATAAAACAAAATGTTACAGATTATATAAGATAGAAAGTGGAGAATTACAAGGCTAATCATGCAGGGCTAGTGTTCAGCAGTTGCTGGTCAGGACGATCAGCTTATGATGCACTAATCACATGCGGAGGGTCACTTTCTTCATGTGTTATAGGCTTAAAGTCGTTGTAAAATGTGTGTGATAAATGTGAGATAGCAAATTTGCAACTCGATGAATAAATGATAAAGATGAAATGTTGCCCTCCCAGATACCGGTTAGGTGCCGTAACTACTGAGCTACAGAGAGCCTCACTGTGAACTAGGCCATTTTACTAGGTTCGTATGTGGCACGCGTTCTGCAACTATTAGGATCAGCAACCGGTATCTGGGAGGTCATGGGCTCGAATCCTGTTGGGGACTCAGATTTTTTTCTTGGTCCTTTGCTCGTGGCAACATTCCATCTTTATCATAAATTGTGTGTCTTCATTTACAACTGCCCGGCTTTTTTGTGTGTGTGGTGTAAAATGATTAGAGAGTTACGTCGGATTTTATCAGTGTGCGGAGAAATGAAGACGCCCACTCGATATCCACCAAAGTGTGCATGTAAATTGGGTCGTGTGTTGGCAAATTCTTAGAGCAGTGTAGGAGATACGCAAGAGTATTTCATCCTGCAGTAGTCCGAAAATTGACTGCGAAGGAAACTAATCCAGAAGGAGTGACATTAATATCCCTGACCTAGAGTTAGATTAAGCGTCGACATTTACAATTGTGGATTATGTTTACAGTCGAACCTCTCCACAACGGCCACCTTGGCTACAGAGGATAGTGGCCGTTGTAGAGAGGTGGCCGTTATGTGGAGGCAGGGGTGTAATGACACCTGGTTTTTTTTCGAGGGGTGCATTTCTTTTTTTTTTTTTTAATGCTTTATTTAGCACGGACGCGCGGTACGGATCAAGTTTGGTGTCCTTTTACAAAACAAAATATTAGGTTTTCAATACACCGTTCGTCAGTCGTTGATTAACATGCCGCTGTCGAGAGGCCTATTTTGGCAGTTGGGACGCACGTTAGTGGCCGTTCCCGTTGTGGAGAGTTGGCCGTTGTAGAGAGGTTAAAATAAGAGTGAGGATATGGACTGTTCGCCGGGACAAAAAAAAGGCGGCCGTTGTAGGGAGGTGGTCGTTATATTAGTGGAAGTTAGACTGTACCTCCAGGACGAGACGAACAGTGTTCGGCGATATACACTAAACTGAAAGAATGCGTTCTTAACCTAAGGCTATTCACGTCCTTAGAGCTGTCGTCTTTTGCTCAAAAAAGTGAAGATCTTGGGTGAAGAATGCATTAACTTAGAACTGTCGGGTCTTTTTTTATTTGTATCAAAGATGTATGATATAAAATGAACGATACAACTATTTAAGGTTAGTTATTTATTGATTTATAGATTAGAACGCTGTATAAGAGATGATTATGTGTACGATTATTAATGACCATGTTTCTCAGTGAAGCTAGATTAAAATTAAATTCACTTTCACTTTCATGTCTTCTTATGGTTGAAAATTAACGGGGACGTGAAGGTTAAGGGTTTCCTATATGGAATAAATGTATCAGTGTTGTAAAACCCATAAATACACGCATATCTTCCATGCCAATAAGGAAACACTTCACAATTGAAAATAGGCCTCCCAGAAACTTAAAGTTGTAATAAACTCCTCCTGTTCAGAGAATTTACCCTATCATAGTCTCAGGCCCCATTCACACCACGCCGGAGGAATTTGAAAGCGGAAGTTTCACTCTGAAAACGCATCAAATGTTTTCCGTCCACACTACGCCGGAGGAATTCAAAAACGCAACAATCACCGGTCTTTTTGGATTTGTGTTTGAGGGAAACTCGTTCAGGGAAATCACATAATTATCGTGACGCCATCGCTTTCGGAAAGCTCTGCTTCATCCCATCATTCACCAAACAGGATCAAACCCAACCGACCTGACCTGTTGTCTCACGCTTCGCTCGTTCGCAATTCATTCAAGTTATTCGTTCGTTCGCTTCTTTGAGTTTCTCCTGATCAGTGGACAGATTGACAAACTTTGATTTTGGTTTCACAACAAAACCTACGATTGGGCTTGAATGAGTCCTTTATGAATTACTCACAAAATTACAGAAGATCGAACAGTCCTCTCCACTGTGTCCCATTCACTCGTTTCCCTCCTCATCGGGAAGCCAGGAAAATTGTAAGATTGCAAGAAAGGCTTTTCGGACTAGATTAGTAGGCTTGAAAAGAGTGAAATAAACTTGTAATCGTTTCTTCAGCAGACGAAGAAAGTACACACTGGAACTTCACAATTTGAGAAAACAAAAGTATTTTTCTTAAAATAAATCCGACAACGTAGGTTGCTACTGAGTTCGGTAGCATGCTACAATTTAGGAAGGTTTTTGGAGCGGCTATATTTGTTTTGATTGTGAAATAAATCAGTGGATTTGTGTTGGAACAGCTCCTCAGCAGTTCATTAACAGCCAGGTGTAGATGGCCTCAAATCAAAATTTAAGATTCAAGTTCGATGTCGATCTAAAACAATAGAGACAATGGGAAACTTGTCCAAAAAAAGAATCTCTTATTAGCGTCATGTGCTTCAATTGCAACAACTAATAACAAATTGAAACAAAATAAAGGCATCGGAACCCTTGGACTCCGCTGTTTTTCATTAAGAGGAGATTTCTGTGAACTGAACTGGGCTTGAAATCATACATGATACAAATCAAAAAAACATAACTTAAACAAATATAACATAATGAATATACGGTAAAATAAAAGACTTCCTTATCTTGTCTCTTCTCTTGACACTTCTTTGACACCTACTGACGCCACGAATTGAAAAGAAAAAACTTCACTATTTAAAATTGAGGACTTTAGATGGGACATGTGATTTGAAAATTTAAATATATCTAGGCGAAAACGCGATTCATCGTAGATCGATATCGGTTGGGCAAACATTCAAAGTTGGGCTGAGATATTATTAAAAGCTTCGTGATATTATTAAAAGCTTTGCCGCCATATACAATAACAACACAACATGGAGAATTCTAGTATTGGTTGGATTTATTAACGGCGGTCTTGAGCACCTGTAATAAGGCGAATAAAGAATGCATTTTAAAATTGTTTTCAGCGGCACTCAAAGAGAGACAAAATAGAAAAACAAAACAGCAATTCAAACCCTTTAGGAACTGAATCATCGGAGTTCTTCTTGAAAACAAAATTTGAGCCGCTTGTACATTTAGAGTTGTTGAGCAATTGTTTATAGCGGATCGAGACACGGCTTAGAAACATTTGAAGCTGAGGTAGGTTTAGTTTTTGTTCTGTACCTAAACACCTTAGAAGACTGGCATAATACTCAAGGGGTAAGTTGATCAATAATATTGTCAGTGCTCGCAAAGAACAAATCTCTCTTTTAAAAACGCTCGCGTTGTATCGTTTGAAGACCGTCAAAAACACGTACTTCATATAGCTCTGGAGAGTTCAAAATCGTGACTTAAAATCATGATTTATCCCAGAAATGTCTAGCATCTTTCGTTGCCTTCAAAGGTATTCTAAATACAACACGACTAGGAAAGAAGCATCACAGTTTAACGGATTATTTATGTGGTACAACAAAACAGCATGTTATAGTTCATTTTATTGAAGAGGGCAAAGCTGACGTCGGAGTTTACAAAAAACAGGACTGAAAACGAAGAACAACGCCAAACAGAGGTTTATCTGCAGAGCGCAAGTTGGGTTGCGTTGAAGCCAAACTGTGTTGAATTGTTTTTAAGCATTTCTTACATTATTCAATGTTAATAGAAACTTAGGTTCTTAAAAATAAATATTTAGATGGACCTGCACTTAAATGGTTTTTCGATAACTTATCTCAGAATCAAACTCAATACTTATGTAAAGTGTAACTAAATCTGCGACCTTTCTAGTTTTGAAAATTATGCCGTGTTCGTGTACATTCCATATTCTCCCTTCGGTCACCAAAATTTGAAAAAATTTCAACCCATGAATTTGAAATAATTAAGTTAAGCTTTCTTGGGTGAAGATCTTTTATTTTCGTTTACAAGTTTTTGTCAGGCAGTATTTGAGGTGGACAATAATTTTCTCTCCATCTCAGTGCGCGACCAATTCCCAAAAAAGCGTTTGAAAATCAATAATTTGGGTCAAGAGAGTCAACTTGCGTGTCAACAGAAGAAAAAAATAATTGCTCTTTACGTAAGCGTTTAATCTTGAACTTTTAATAAAGCACGTCAAGAGGGGAATCATTTTCTCTATCTCTGAGACAAATCTTTGCACAAGTGCAAGAAAATCAAACATTGGAATACACATGCAGTTGGCATCTCGTCCGGTGTTTCACACGCAAAAATATTCACAATGGACTTTTTCTCCTAAGAATAAACTATTCTTGCACTGAGTTCAGCCCTTGGACGACAAAAATACGAAAAGTACTCAGTAAAAGATATCTAATGAATTGCTCGTCTTTGATTTCAGAAAATCAACTTGAAAATTTCTATCTTCTAAAACCATTACCTAAAACAAAAATAGGTCGGAAGATATTAATAAATTAATTTTAGTTTCGGTATGGGCAACTGGATAATATTCCTTTATTGTATTCAATTTTAAGGTGATTAAAAATGTTCTACCGTACCATTAAAAAAATAAGCAGTAGCACAGGGATAAAATAATTTATTTCGCAATAATATTGTGCGATGGCGGCGCCTTCAGCAATAACTTCAATCCGGGTGAAAAGCTTTTAAATTGATTTTTTTCCTGATACAAATCTCTTTAATTGATTCCTCTTAAAAAGAAAAAAAAGCAATATTTTTCGGATCATGAAGGAAACCGCATTTCTTCTCCTCTCAGCAAGACTAAACTAACACCTCGTAGACTAAATCCTTTTAAGTGCATGAATCTTAGAATTCTCAAGTTTTTAGCAGTGGTGATCACGTGGCACGCTACTTTCAGTAGTAAATTCAGTTTTCGCCGAAACCACAATGACTAACATTAACTTTTTAATTTCTTTATCTCGTGTCCTTAGGGCTCTGATCTCGCTACAGAGCTGTAGGTCTCTTTAATGTCTGATACAAATTTAAACATAGTGTACATGAGAGGTTCATGAAAGAAATTGAGCTAGCATCATGGAAGCATTGACATAAACGTAGAGCTTGAAGTGGCTTCCCTGTGCATTCAGACTTAACATGGTACCTCTGGGCATCTTAATAAATAACACTCAGCCTTGACGTCATAAAAAGCTAGCTATTGCAAAAGGCGGATTATTTGGCGTTATTGCATCCGGAGGTTTTCTTTTCGAGGGTAGCGGCAGAGAGTGACCGCACTTTAAACACTGAGGCGGTATTTTGTAAAATCAACCTTAAATTCTTGGCCTTTTATAAATTATAATAGGGACTGCGAAAGAGAAGAAAGAAGAAGGTTCGTACTACTCTGAAAAACATTTCAAAATCGAGCCATCGCCGTATAAAAGAAAGAAAGGTGGGTCAGTTCAAACTGTATTTACGAGAAATATAAAATTAAGTTGCGTTTTTCGAATTGAATGGAGTGATACAAAATGAATCCCCCTAGAAAATCTTTGAGTAACTGATTTTTCAGCTTTTGACGCCGATCTTGTTCACGAAATTCAGATTAAAAAAAGCATGAGGAAATTAAAATATTAAAGCCTTACGTGTTACACCAAAACTGAGATTTGTGTACCAAATACGTGTTAAAGCCGCCATCTTAAAGTGGTTGACTGTCCTTTACTCATGTTATTTGATCAGAAGTATTTTTAAAATTCTCCGTACCCAGAGATTTCTCAATATTTTTAATTCTCTTTTATGAATTTCTAGTATTTCGTAGTATGCTGAGATTAGTAAATAACTCCTAAATATCATGGTACTGTTTGCCTGACGGTGTTTTCCAATTGTAACGATCGCGAGAGATTGTGTATTGACCAATTTTGCCAAGAATATTATTCAACATCATTTCTACCCATTTCATTTTTAATTTTGAAGTCTTTTCGATACGTCAAGTGGCAAACGTTTGGAAAGAAACTGAAATAGGTTATAGCTAAAAGGAATATTTACATGTTTGTCACATTTTTAGTCATAAAAATCTTGAAAGCGATCGACATTAACATATACACTAAAAAGTGCTAGAACTTTCAGAACAGAAATGTGTCAGAAATAAATTTGCATCGCGCAAGGTTATAGAAAATCATGAACACATATTTCTTTTGTGTTTACTTTGTTAGCAATAACAGGTTGCACGCAATATTGTTATTAAAAGACAATTGCGCTATTTTAGGAGCAAAAGGAAATTCTTTCCAGTGACACTTCAAGCAGAATTTAGCTGGTATTCAGCCCTGTCTTTTGTAAATTTGAATTTCTCAAATTTCTCGTTAATACACGATATGTTGAATGATATAATTATAATTACAATTGCTTCTTCCGCAGATTTTGACGTTCTTTGTGTAAAACAAATTCAACATTCTAATTTGAAGACTTTGAAGTCACATACAAATCAAACAATGTTCACATTCAAGATTTTCTCGTACATAATTCATAACTTATACAATATCGCGAGAAAAGGAAACACAGTATGCATTTTGACCTTCTTTGTCACCGTTTTAATGATTCATTTTTATTTCCTACACGCAGGACGCTGACGGGACATTTGCGTTTATTTGAGACCAGTCTCTCCCAATAAACCTTGGAACACTGGAGTCTGAGGCGACTGTTAAGATTTTGTCATTGGTTCTGGCGTGTGGAGTCTTTTCTGTTGTCATGGTGATTGCAGTGGCAATTCATCTACTCTATTTTGAAGAAAAAGACTCGACAGTGAGAGCTGTTTTACAAAGGAAAAGTAGAATTGCAAACACCGATTGCAATTTAGTCTGACAGCGGGAATCATCAAACATTACGTTGCCGCGAGGGATAATCCTAGAGCAATTGAAACGCCACTTTCCAAAACGTGCTATTTCGCAGTGAACATGGCTGAAAGGAAAAACTATTGAATTGCTTTGCTGAGTCTAAACATAAAGCGGTTTTGCACTTATCAAGCTTAAGAGAACTGACTGAAGTTTAGCCTTGAGCTTGCGTCTTGAAACATCATCGAAATGAAAAGTAAAGATCACAAAAACGATAACTATTCTGCCAATGGATTGGTAAAAATATTCTTCATGGAGTTAAGACGTAAAACAAGGGAATATTCTGAGAACCTAACCTGAGTTGAAAACTGGCGGATCTCAGGGTTTTCAAACCCGTTTTTCCTGCCTCATGGTTAGAAGCCATGGCAGACTGTGAAAGGAAGCTGCATTAGTTCTTGCTTCTTGCTAACATTGAATATTTTTGTAACAAGTCCAAACATTTTTCATATTGGATGGAACCAATCATGGTTACTGCGCGTTTTGCAGCAGAAACAGGACGACAAGTTCATCTTTGTCAGCTGTGAGAACTAGAAAAACCACGGCATTCACATAGGTCGAAACAAGCAAGTCTGGCAAGTTGTCTCAAACCAGGACGAGATTTCTGTAGCGTGTTCTTTAGGGTTTGAATACTTCTGATTCTCCCAGCTACGTATGTAAGCCACTGTTATCTTTTTCGTAATAAAATCAGGAGAAATTCCTGATAAAAAATTTAATCGGAATGTGAATTGCCGTCCGAAGTTACCTTCTAACCGCGTTTACATGACCTCATGTAAATAACTTCAAAGTTTTTCCGTGGAACTCCTTTACATTTTTGGAAGGACTGACTGTTAGATCGATGATACAGCTTTCCTGCATGCGACGAGCTTAAACTACAAGTTTATGGACACGAATTGTTTTGCGCCGCAAATCAAACCTACAACTTCGTAAGAAAGTTTTAAGTTTGATTTACAAGAAGCAATTCGTGTCGTACACTTCGCGAAAACTAGTCGCACGCACTAAATTGGGGGGGGGGGAGGTTCCCATATAATAAAGACGGGGGGTGCTCGTCGGACCTTTTAGGGGTTAAAAAGTAGTTTTGGTACCTGTTAGGGTGTTAAGCCTCAAACTCCACAGCGGGAGCTTTTCGGTATCTGTTAGGATTTTGAGCCGAAAAAATATGACAGATTATAAGTGTTGTTTTAGAATTGGTATCTCTTAGGAGTGAAAAAAATTTCAAGCCACGCCCACTAAACAGGATCTTGGCACCTCTTAGGGGTTCTTTTCAAAATTTTCGACGAGCACCCCCGTGCTTTTGATATGGGAGTCCCCCCCCCGGGTTGAACCCTTAGTCGGTCCTAAGAAGTAACGTTGTTGAGTGACAATATTTTTCTCAATGCCAAACGTGTATGTAAACTTTCTTACCATGATTATATTATTTTACAGCTTTATGTTTTACAACGCATTGCTTCTCACATACATTTCTTTGTAAAAATGAGTAAGTCTGGCTATCCATATTTTTAAGAGTGTCCAACGAATTCTTATAAAATTTTGCATATTTACTAAATTTAGCTTGTTAAATTGAGCGGATTATTCTTTATTTGAATGAAAGAATCGAAAAAGCATGGCTTCGATTAAAAGGTCCATTCAGACAACAAATTGAACTGTCTATCCAGGAAAGCCTTAACAAATTTCTCTTCATAATAGTGCTGATGGTTTAGTGAAGCAAACCACAGTGGCCACAACAGCGAAAACGTCCCAAAACAAAAGGTTTAATCGACAGAACAGTAGCTGTGCTCGAGCGTTATAATTTTTGATAATTTCATTTGTCGTTCTATGCAAAACAACGTGAACTGATCAAGATCAAATTCTGCGTAGCCTAGAGAACAAGAGCAACTACAGACAGCCTCACACAGTGTATTTTTATTTTCTATTTCTTCACTTGACGATATGAATACCTTTTACGTCCTTACACAGTGTTCAGTTTTGAGACAGTTCTAACAGTTATATGCACAAACTGAATGTCTCTAGAGTATCTTGAGATTCATAGGCTAAATATAAATTCATTTCTCAGCTTAGGTTGTTCTCTACGTCGCCATCGTGGTTGCTTAAACACCCTAATATCCCCTAGTTGATGGTTTTCTTAGTTCTCATCACTTGTCTTCCTGACAATGTACTGACTGTTCTAAGGAGAAAATACGAGCAGTTGATCTTTCACTAGCCGGCGAACAGGCTCCCGGGAAGGATGGAAAAAAATTTCGGCGAGCGCGAAACAGAAGAATTCGGAGAGCAAAGCGATCGGGGCGGGGACTCACCGGGAGCCTGTTCACAGGCTAATCGTTAACTATAGTTCTTTCTTATCTTAACTAAGACGTGACTCAGTTATCACACTGCACTATAGTCATGTTCCTTTGAGATACTGATAAGCATGTTAGCTCATGTTGCTACTAGCACATGTGCATGTACAGTCCCGAGATCTAGATGTGCGGAGACCAGCTTTCAAACTAAACGGTAATCGATGTTGGCAGGTTTCCTGTGTCTTTGTAAAACAGCTCTTACTTTTGATTTCTGTTCTCCATAGTACAGCAGGTGAACCGCCACTGCAATCACCATGACAACAGAAAATACTCCAAACCCCAGACCTAACGATAAAATCTTGACCGTCGCCCCAGGCTCCAGTATTCCCCGTATGACCGCGAAAATCGCGAAGACTGTGTTTGAATTTGAGCCTCTTAAATTCTTCAAGGAGCTTGAATCTAAAAGTGAAAAAGAACAACAAAGGTTGTAGGTAAAAATTTTTTTCAAAAATGCAAACTGACAGACCGTTAGCTTTGTTTTAATGCCAGAATCTTCATAAATCACTTATGATAACAACCCTAGTTTGCCTTTGTTTGAATTATGTGACTATTGTAGTTAAATCCGCTTTGCCTTTGAAAGTTTTAACAACAGGTGCAAGCAGCTGCCCAAAACAAGATGATTGCAAAACTGAAACATGCAGTGAGGGAAGGAATTCACGGCATAAAAAAATTTAAATTTAGAACAGCAGTGTATGGTGCTGGATTTCAATTTAAGGCGTTATTAAAAGAACCCTAGTAGGTTGAAGAATTCACATTCGTAAACATCAAAAACAAAGAATTGCCGCTCCAGACAATATTATCGTATTTCTTTGTATTTATGAACATATAGTAAACATCAAAATGAAATAAGTTTCCATTATTGTCTATTTCTCCGTCAATATTTCACTGAGATATATACATTTCATACCGTATTGCTCCGTGACGTTCTAATAATATTTCACGCATTACTCTGCTTAAAACTTAACTCGTGCAGTCCTTGAGTAGTATCAATAAAAATGCCTTTTAAATATTCCTTTTTTTTCCTTCTTCCTCAGTTAAATTTTCATTTTGAAAATAAGCACGTTAAGGGCAAAGTGGCTACTTAACCAATAACGCGGTTAAGGATGTCCGTCGGAATATTCAAAGTTAGACGATTTCAATGATTTTCAAATTTCATGTTTATGCACGATTTTCAGCCCTTCTTTATAGACACGGCTCTTAACTTGATTTGACAGCACTGTTGTCACGTTAAATAAAATTTGCAAATACGAAACACTTATCATTCCCTCGTTAAGGACGATTTCCACGAAATTCTACTCATTCTGAATGCATATTGAAATATTAGGTAAGTAATGTTACAAGTAAAATATATACCAACCGTTCCGGTCTTTCACGTCAACGCTACAAATGTTTCGTTCTTCAATGCGCGGATAGAAATCTGGCTTTAATATCTGTTCGTCCGAAAGAGTTTTATACAAAGCGTGTGATTTGCATGAGAGTTAAGCTCTATGCGGGTGTCCTTATTGAGAACAACGTGGAAACACAAGTCTACACCAATTAGATTTCACCATTTGTGACGTTTTGCGACGTCATGGGGTGGATCTCACAAGTACTAGGTAACCGTAGATCCCAATAGTCAATAATGAAAACAGACGGCAAGACTCTGGTTTTTACCGCCTCACGGTCGCGCATACATAAATTAATTTTAAAAGACCTATTGTTGAGAAAAACCAAAAATTATCTTTTTTGTTTTAGATCTAAAATATTCTTTCAAGTATTTCTTCTTTTATTTAAGTCGTTAACATTTTTTTCATGACACTCGTGATGAAAAAAAATCAAAGCGTAAGTCTCCCATGTTAGGAAGCATTTGCAAATGGAAACTAATTTCTAATTGCATGTTTTATATTCACTTTGAAGTTGAATTGTGAATAGAATTGTCAAATAATCTTTTTGACGTGCATTAATGAGATTTCTTAGGTTACATTATATTCGTTGGGTCGACGGAAAATAAACTATCATGTGTTATTCAGTAGGAATATGGCAAGTGTTTTCTCCTACTTGATTGCCAAAAACTGAACTTTTCAATATAAAAATGAAATTACAATTACCGTAAGAAGTTTCTTAGTGAATCTTACAAAGCAACGTGCGATGTTTAAAATGTTTCTAGCTTTGATGCAAGATTCGAAAAATAAGGGAATAAAACATTCCACATGTTAGAATCGGTGGGCATAGTTAAGCGTCGATTTTAACTGCGGTCCGAATAGCAAGAAAACGTTCTCAATCATTCATAGACAGAGAAGGCAAAATATTTATATTTCCCACTGATTTGTTTTCTTACCTTTATTTGACGTCACGAGTTATTAACACAGGATGTCAGCGCTTGGTGCCAAGATGGAGGACATAGCTAGACATTATATGCACCCAGACTTATTTTTCAGTCGTCTTTATGGGAGCGAGATCAGTTCGATAGGTACATTCTATCCACTCTTTTTACAGTTCATTGCACAGGTTTCCAATTAAGGTGTTGATGAGCAACTTCAATGTGTGAACGGGTTCGAATTTGTATACAAAATCTCTGTGAAATTTAATAACGAAACGCGTGTGTTAACGGTTATTAGAGAGAGATTTTGGTCAAAAGAAGCAGGGAACACAGAGCTTAAATATGTTCTTAAAACAAGCTGTTATATTTTATATTTCGATTTCCTTCCCAAAAACATTTATAAAAGATTTCGTTCGTAGGCGTAATGAAAAATAATATATACATGGCTGTGTCTCACAAGGACTGGGAACTACCGAATTCACGAATTTGATTGGCTGAAATCGATATTGACCGCGGTCTAGATTTTCCCATCTAGACCGGAATCTAGACCGGTTTGAGAACAACAACAACAGTTTATTTCTACTACTGTAAACAACTAAAAGAATTTACAAGATTATAATTATAAATATATAAATAAACAGTACAGTACATACAGTAGTGGGACACCCAAAATAACTAAAAAGCTAAACTAGTTGGGTGACCGTAATTATAATAATTAAAAATGTAAGAGTCAGGAAAGAGGCACAACAAATACATTGGTACACATAAAATACAAAAATGTTCATCATTTTCTTTTATTTTCTTCTCAATCATTTATGGAAGTGCCAAAAGTAAAGAGGACGAGCAAATTTCGGCAGGTTTAAGTTAAGCTCATCGCCGTTCGCAAGCAAAATGTCAGCTAGTATAAACCAGTTACATTAAACGAATTAAAGTTTTCTTCTTTGCCATATAATAAACATCTTATTAACCGAGCTAAGTCGGTCTGTATGGGAGAATCTTGACCTCTGTCGTGTGTACAGACCTCGGTCAAGATTCTCCCATACAGACCTCCAGCTCGGTTAATAAGAGCTAAACAATAAATCAATCCTCACTTCGGAATTCTGCAGATTCGTCAGGTATTTTTGCATTACGATTGTTACGTTTTTTCTTTAAAAGCATAAATTTAATGTAGATACAGCCTTTTTAAAATAATCCGTTAGAAAAACTGATTCTACTCTTGGGAGCCTCGTCAAACAGAGCCAGGACTGCAAAACTGAAATGGACTATAAATATCCTGTGGTTATTAATTGAGCGAGTTGTCAGCTTGTAATCCTCCTTTTAAACTTCAAGTAATTTAACGATTGTTTCATTTAGAAAAAATAGCCATTATTTTGGTAAAACTAAAGGGAAATCCATTTTTCCCGATGTATCAAAGCAAGTCCTTGCGCGATCCGTTTGTAACTATACCGCGTAAATTATTCGAGAATTGATAATCATCTAATGTCCTAAATGTAAAAATTCTTAATACGAAAATATTATTGTCATCAGTTACCGCGCGTTTGTAACTAAGAACGCTGAGTTAAGCATTTCAGTGATTGAATAGCAACCGTTTAATATCTTCCGAAAATTACGTTACGTTATTTACCTTAGTCACTGGTGGTGGTGTTTTCAAAGCTCCGTTCATACATCACGAAAATTGTCAAACACTTGAGCCGTTCTCCCAAAGGTACACAGAACTCACAGCTTCTTCTTTGTTTTCTGGTTTATTCACCGCACAACAACTCACTGAAAGGACTTCTAACTCACAACAAACTAAAGAACACTCGCTATTTTGTCAGGTCCCGATTGTCTCATCCCGCTCGCACGTGTTCATTACCTTATTTGGTAGTGATCGCATGTGTCACAAACTAAGAGAGGTGGGGGTCGGTCAAAACTCTTGTACACACTCTTTACAACCACTGAACGAAGGGAATCTCTTCTCGCCGACTTAACAGTATTATTTCAATTTTTTTTTTTTTTCGCAACTCACCCAATATACCCGCCAGAGAGTAGAAACAGTTCAGCCGAATTTAAAATTAATGTGTTTCTTTGTAATGCTCGTTTCGTTTTACTAAATTTACCGTTATTGTTTGGTTTTCTCGCTTGTTGGGTCCTTGGTAATTAACAGTTACTTCAGAATTGACTTCAATCAGTGAACCGCAAAGGTCAATAGGAAAAATCTTGCCACGGTGGGCAGTAAATTGGAAGCCTAGAGGTTTGGGAATCCGCATTTCAGCGTTTTAAGATCTTCTAAGATTTCTTGAGCTAGAACTTGGAAGACTTCGACGATTCAAACGATTTGGAGACCATATGACGGTCTTCACTGTTAAATTTTCGCAAGTTTATTAAAGCAAAAATGTGGCAACTTCTTATGACCTACTGCCCGGCGCATGCGTGGCACATTCTGGATTTCTAATTTTTTTTAAGGTTCCGTCTGAATCTTTCAAAATCTTAGCCATCCTTGTTCCTTTCAGGTGCCCCCGCACGTTTTTTGTTTTTTGTTTTTCTATTTCTAAACTGGTATTTGAGTTTTCCTCCGTATTACGCGTCTGATGTTATCGGAAATTCCTTCGTGGCTCCCTTAGGCCCCGTCTTCACTACTCCAGAGAACTTTGAAAACGGAGGGTTTAGTCTGAAAACGCATCAAATGTTTCCCGTCCACACTACGCGGGAGGAATTTAAAAACGCAACAGCCACCGGTCATATTTGGATTTGTCAGTTTGCGGGAAAACTCGGGCAGGAAAATATTGATCCTGGGATTAATCACATAATTATCGTGAAGCCATCGTTTTCGAAAAGCTCCGCCAGTTTCAAGTTTTTCATCCACACGGACATAAAAGCCGGCGTTTTCAAATTCCTCCGGTTTGAAGCCTTCGTTTCCGTGACGGATTAGTGCGAACGGTAGACCTAACAGTAGAAATAAAGTTGCGTTTTCAAATTTCTCCGGTTTGAAGCCTTCGTTTCCGTGACGGATTAGTGCGAACGGTAGACCTAACAGTAGAAATAAAGCTGCGTTTTCAAATTCTTCCGGTTTGAAGCCTTCGTTTCCGTGACGGATTAGTGCGAACGGTAGACCTAACAGTAGAAATAAAGCTGCGTTTTCAAATTTCTCCGGTTTGAAGCCTTCGTTTCCGTGACGGATTAGTGCGAACGGTAGACCTAACAGTAGAAATAAAGCTGCGTTTTCAAATTCCTCCGGTTTGAAGCCTTCGTTTCCGTGACGGAGATGTGTGAACGGTAGACCTAACAGTAGAAATAAAGCTGCGTTTTCAAATTTCTCCAGCGTAGTGTGGACGCTCCATTGTAAATGCCAAGAATCTTTGCAGGAAGCTCGTGGTCAATTAATTTTGGAAACATTTCTGCAAGCATGCATGACAGCAAAACATCGTTCAAACTGTGTTTGTAAAAGAAGCATTTTTTTTATTTTGTCTTCGTTCCAAGCCTACTTCAGTTTATTAAAATTACAATTTTGTGACATAAATTTGACTGTTCATATTCAAATATATTTATAGCGTTCTTATTCCGCAATTCTTATGTAACTGTATCATTGTCTTATAAACTCCTGTTCTTAGGCCATCGTAACTTGGTTATTGTCTTACTGGTAACTGGAACCCGTAATTTATATCTGCACTTTTCATAATATAAATACTATGTTCTCAATCGTAATTTATATCTGCACTTTTCATAATATAAATACTATGTTCTCAATTCGGCGCTATAAACCGATAAATAAGAATTGAAGTGATGACTTACTCCTATCAATCTGACTCTTCCGACGTCCTTAGACATGGCGTCTTATTTTCCATGTTTTTATTTCTCTTTTTTTTTTTTCAGTAATTGTTTTGCTATAGCCGCATAGATATAATTTTCAAAACTTGAACCCAGGCCTCCCTGTTCGTTTCACACGCTGCGGGGACTGGAAAGTAACCCGCGGTAATCAGGACAATTTCTGTTGATGCCGACTTCTGTACTGCGGACTTTTGAAGCATTCGATTCCACTGAATGTCCCGCTAATAACCCGCACCCCTTCAACTCTCGTACTTTTTGGAATAACTTATCACTTGGCGACTTGGTTTTAACACCGTTTTCCATCTTCGTGATTCTCATCTTCTCGTAGCGTGACATTTTGTAACACATTCCTAATGATAGGAAGACTACCGTCAGAATCAACACACTAGGTGCAACAACGCTGGCCACCCGCATCGCAGGCATCGACAATGTACATTTGGTGCCGTTTTCGTCAACTTTTGGCGCATGCTCTGTAGCATGTACTTGAGTTCTTTGCTGATGTGTTTTGATGGCCTCTGGGATAGAAGAAAAAACATAACACCATGCATTAAGTATTGAGGGTTATTTATAGACTCTTTATGCATATTCCAGGTTCGGAGTTATTCAGGAGTTAAAAAATAAGGACTTTTTTTTATCTATTTGGAATAATTTTGGGAGAAATGAATTTTTAGAATGCCTCTAGGTTTAAAGGTCCACGAAGTGGAATAAGCCCAGGGCTTATAAGAAGTCTTATGGTATTTTCTTCCGTCAAATGTCAACTCCGTATTTTAAAAGAATATAATAGTGGATTCAGACTGGTGCAATTTTTATCGAGCTATACTTACTTCTTAACATGTTAGGCATATTACACAGCTCCCTATCACAGCATATCATTGGAGAAGACTCCAAACACACGTCACTTGAATTCAGCGCCTCACTGCAACCGTATATAACGCTGGTCGAAACTTTCCCATCGGCACTTGCTTTTCTTAATAGTTTGGTGAAACACCGCTGACTTGATTTACAAACAGCTTGTGGGCACGACGGAGAGTTGCAGAAACATAATATGTGAGCTAGTGAAGTGAAATAACAAAATATGTCACAGTCAAGAGCAAATTTACTTTACGAACAGTCGCTCGACCAATGGGTTAGCGGTGTCCTAAAAATTAAACTTACTTACTTATTTACTTAAATTCCAGCAGCAGTGAGTGTAACAAAAAGAAAAAAGGCAAATCAAGATACTAGTTACTTTTACTTCAATAGAAAAATTCCTTTTCTTAACATTTTGTTATCCTGGGACGTAAAATATGCCTACGAATTGTTGCCCAACATAAGCGCAGTCTCTTTAAGTTCTTTCGTGACTAACTTAGATTGTAATCTAATTCAATTATGAAGACGCCCAAATACAAACAGTTCGCGAATGTGTAGTTTTCATTTTCCATGTTTTCAATTCTGTCACTGATCCAGCCGTTTTGCCTTTATGTATTTCTTTCTTTCTTATAAGAATGTATATTTTTCCTGCTCAGGCTGAATATTCATATTTTTCTTCCGACTTAAAGCTGAAAATATAGTTCTTGTGTACATTCTTAGATTACCGAGCATAATACTTGTATTTTAGTTAAATAAAACGGATTTGACCAGCAATTTAACTATCGAAAAAAAACTGTATGTTGCACGTATTGTGTAGCATTGTGCACCATGCTTTTCAATGGTAAAATAAACAGTTCATTTAAAACAAAAAATACGCGATTTTATTGTATGTAAAAAATACCCTTGAGTTTAACAAAATTTCAGCCTTGTTCTAAATTTAGCCTCAATATTGTTATAAAAAAGATTCTTGTAAAACAAAGAGTGTTTTTTTGCAAGCTGCAGAAAGTCGTGGTTGTTGCGGAAATTAAATTCACTGGAAAGAAAGCTGACCAACTGAAGTAGAATCAAAATGGCAGCTTCAACTAACATTATCAATGAAGGACTTCAAAGCAGTAATAAAAGTGTTTATTTTTGTATCAATGTTAATGAAAATGCACGTGTACAGCATGGTGAAATACTTATAAAAAACAATATAAAAATGATAAATATTAGTTAAGATAAACGCTAAAAGGTTTTCTGACCCTCTAGAATTATAAATGGCACTTATAAAAACATGAAGGGTTTCTGCAGGGAAGCTATTAAATGGAAAAACAAATCCCATTTCTGTCAGGTTGCTTTCATGAGAGCAGAATTTGAGCTGGCAGCTGTCCGTCTGCATCGCTCTCTCTGGCCTTTATCTGAATACTTTTTTTCTAACAGACAAAACAGAATTTAACATGGGAAAACAGAAATTTAATATTTTTGCTAACCGATAGTAATGTTAAGTCGCCATTGTGCATTAGGAGGTAGGGAAAATGTCACGGCATCGATCCTTCTTTGTTTGTTGTAGTATTTTTGGCGGTAACACGGGTCATTGTTGACTCTGGCAGTCACGAAAAAGTGGTTACCATAGCTTAAATAAAACTATCAGCAATTCAGATTGGTCAGGCGGTAGCCATTGATGGCAAGGTTCAGAACATTAATTTTACAGGCTTTTTCTACACTACTGGTCAGGTTTTGAAAAACTGACGAACTACTTACACTCAGAATTGTTTGATTTAACCAATGAATATGCGGGTTCTGATAAAAAAAGCGGCAACTGTTTAAATACTATTTAACAGTGCATCTTTTAAGCATTCAACAGGCTCGGCCGTGTGAAAGAGTGACCACAAACTCCCATCTCTTACAGGCTGACAGAATAAGTATAAAGAAAAGGGCTCGGTTGTTGGTATTCATAATTCGAGAGGTGCACTCTTCACTTCAAAAACTCATAATCTTGTTTTGATTATATTCCTTGTAATTCCGCTCAGTTAACTGGGCTAAACAAACAGAAATTCTAAACAGACCGCTTGATTAAAGATAAACTGTATATTTTATATATCGGCTGAGTCATAGAGTCAAAAGCTCCCGGGAAAACTATTACTCGGTCACCGCAAAGTCAGTTAAAGAAAGCGAAATTGTACTGAATATCAGTATTAACTATTTGAATATTTCATTTGAGTGTAAAAACCTCTTTATGACACTCTTCCCAGCTAGGTGAGAAAATTTGCAGTTAATTGTTCACTAACCTGTCACACTGGGGAGCATTATTATCGGCAGCCAAAAGATTCTACAGTTGAACCCTCGTGCCCGCATTCTTCAGTTCCAACAATAACACACGACCGCAAACAATACTTCCTTCTCTGCGCTGCGCTGGGAAAATTCTAGAACGTGTGAAACGTGATCACAGTTTTGAATTACGTAAATGCGAGATTATAGAACTCCTCAATGATTGGGTCAGGATGGCTGTGTTTGTCCGCGAACGAATTTCAAGCTCTGTTTCAGAAAGGATACGACGCAAGTTGGAAAAATAGCAGGAACGTGCCTGAAACCGAACAGCCAAAGCTCCAGCGAGGAACCTAAAGTGCCTCCAGTTTCTGTAGGTAGCACTGTTGTTATGGTTTGTATGCAGCCCACGTGATAATTTAACCCAAACTCCAACAAAGTGTTAAGATGACGACACGTGTTTTTGTCGCTCTGAGTCAGCCCGCCCGGCGCCTTTTGCAAAGAGACATTTAATAGAGGAAGGATAATTAATTTTTCTTTCAGGAAAAAGATAAATATTAAACCTTTTCCACGAATACAGAGTAGCTTGTGGAGCTGGCGTCAAGCAGGGAGTACCTAGAGGTGGTTGAAAATTATATTACTTCCTTTGGACGATAATTTAATTTTCTTTGAAGTCGTTTCGTCGAGCTACTTTACTAATAGCCCACTGACGAAATAGCGGTTATAATTTCGAAGAAAGTCGACGGGTTTTCATGTATATTTTAGCATTAATACACATGCCAGCCCTTTCAGTCAGCGAGTTGTTGCTGTGCGAGTGCCCACGCACTTGTAAAAATTCCCATTGGAAATATTATATTCATGTTTTAATTTTCCAAATAAAAACAGCATTTTAAAAACGACTGCTTAAGGAATGATTTTCAAACGTACGCGGTAAAAGGGAAAAAAGGCAGTTATTTGACGAGTTTTATTTATTCTTTTTATCTTCAACAAAGGGCGCCGGTGTCGCCTGCTTGCTGCCTCAACTGACATACGCGTGTGATTTAGGCGGGAAAATTGTCTCCTTGGCGCCAATTATAGTGACAGCGCTCGCGGCTACAAGGAAAGCACTGAAATTAGCCAAAAGAGTCTGTTGAGCGTGCCAGCTTGACCAATGACTGAGATATTCAGATGAATGATTTTTTTATCGAAACACCGAGAGAACCTAATTGGTCATTAAAAAAATGCCACGTGACAAGGTTTGTTTACAATTTCGAATGTATAACATCCGAGAAAGGTTTAATTGTTGTTCGTTGTCCGTTCCAACTTCTACCTTTCTAGAAGTTCTTCGATGGTTTTTAAATGGATATTTTTGTCATTGAAATTGTAACATTTTAAACATTTTGAAGACCTATTTACGTTTACTTAACAATACCTTTAAAAGCTATATTTCTTAACGAATACTTCCGATTTAATTTTTGTATAATCCCCGTCTGAAATACTGTCGCCCGGAAATGTTGTAATGCACTTTTTTCAGAGACGCCTTGCCTAACTACTTAAAATCAAGCTTCCTTAACAAAAAGCAAATGATATTTTTGTACCTTGGATCTCATATTTTGTATTCAAATGAACGAGAATAACTTTGCGCAGATTTAAGCAGGCGAAGCTTTTTTCAAAACTTATATATTGTCCAATTTGGCATGATGAATGAAACAGAGAAAACAGTGCAAATGTGGCGAATTTTCACCAATGTGTCATTAACTTCGATCTTTCGCGACCCACTTCGCTGACTAATGAATTCAGTTCAAAATTGGCACACTGCAAAGCTCAGTTTCCTAAGCGGTGTTAGAATCATTATTTATCTCTCTAAACTTCAGTACTGACTAAAAAATGATTTTAGAGCTAAAGTTACCCCGAAAACAAGGGAAATAATGACCTTCTCATATCAGTATTGTTTTTGGGTCAAGTTGGTTCCAAACGAACAAAAGGTATTATTTAAATCTTAGCAGGTTTTCAAACCGCAGTTAAATATTCACCGTCTTTTGCAGTGTTTGTTACCAATCAAGTTACTATCAAGCAACACTTACATGAAAACCTCAAACTAGTAGCTAGTAATTGAAATTGACTTAAAATTTCCGAAGCCCACGCTGTAATTAGTCATGACCAGGCTTAGTAACTGAGATGAATTCAAATAATATTTTAAGTAGGACTAAATATGGAAAAGTCAGTGTAATATCTGATGAGGTTCGAGAACTCGGGACTCAAAATATGAAAGAATTTAGAATCTCTGTGATGCCGGCGAAATAAATACAATAAAGCGGCATTGATCGAGCTGTCTGATAAAATAAATCGTAATAAAATAAACCATCAAAGTGTTGGTATTCCATCTGATCACATGTGTGGGATGAAAAACAACTGAGTTAGGAACTTTTTTAAGATATATGCCTCTTTGAGTCAAGGTACATGGAAACAAGCAAAGAGATTCTAACCACCAGTCGTAACATCGTTCCTCTCAGCGCACCGAGTCCCCAGAATCCTTTGTGCTCTGTACGCCATTGTTTATCGACATTAGTTACTTAATATTTCACATTACAATATATAATATAATATTCAATATTCTTTCTTCCTTTTTTATACAGGGTAATTAAAACCTAAGCCAACATCAGTTTAAGACATCACACGGAAATATCTACGGGCATTTAAAAATAGGGAAGAATCCAAATTAGATACGAAGTTTTCCAGTTAATTCGTAATTGTTACAACTAGGAAACATAATATTTACACGTACTGAGTTGCGACATGCATGGAAGTGGTAAACAAAAAATATTTTAATTCCGGGTATATCAACTCTATTAATCTTACCGGGCCGCAAAATTTACGATTCCGATTGGTTATCAGCAGGCCCTATTTCAAAGCGTTCATTGGACAGTTAACACATTATGCCTGTCATTTGCGCGCATCGGACAACTGCACTTCGTTAGGTTCCTTTCTTCATGGAACTCGAAAAACACTGACTCGACTGTTGTTTTTTAATTTACAAAAACTCAAACTTTTTATGGTACTTGTGCTCTAACTATCATTGCGATTAGTTGGTAACAGCACTTCATGTAGTCAACATGCTTTTATACTCGTGCTTGACTAACGTAGTTATCTCCAAGCCACCCCCCCCCCCCTTCCCCCATAAGACGGTATTTGTACTTGTCAACGTTTTCTTTAAGAAAATGCTCCCGACCTCCCCCTGAGTTGGCGCTCGTTCTTACAACCTGAGTTTGTTTATTATTGTTAGTATATGCTTTCTGTACGACCTAGAGTCCTCTTAGCTACTAAAAGGACACAAAAAAGATCAGTTTAAAGTCGCTCGATTTATTTACAATTTCATTTATTAATTAACAGAGCATAATTTTTTTATTAATGTGATTATTACAATTATTATTAATATTATCATTATTTTGTAATATCGTTTATGATTTTTTTTCTTTGTTATATAATCGCAGTGAAAATTGAATAATTTAAATTAAATAAATAAAATTATGATTTATGTCGCGGGGTAACATGATAGAATCCAAAAACTTAGTACTCCGATAGTCCCTTTACACTTATCTGAAATATCACCTCTAGATCCCTGGCGTGGACTGGGCTCTAGAGAAAATTGACAGCACTGAGAACAGCTTGACCATTTCGATTTTCGTTTCTGTCGGCCCTTTATAATACATCGAGAAAAAGTCAAAAGAAATAATTGGTATTTGGTTTGAGTTTTCTTTCATTAGAACTGCCTGTGGTTAAGTTATTAATCTTGTACCACTTGAACAGCTTGAACCAATGAAAGCAAACATTCCATAATTTCAATCAATAGGAGCAAGTGAACCTGTCAAGCACTCGGGAAACAGCGCTTGGACGCAATTACATTTTAGAAAGAACGAGTTCTGAATATCCATTTTACCTAACAGTGGTATATTCCGCTTAAACTTCGCTTTCCAGTTTTTGGCCTTTGGATAGAAAATTATTCTGTTCTGTCCTCTGAGTGAGTGAATTTTTCATTTGTGAAGAAAGCGCACATTCTGGGACGGCCTTTGATTCCTCTATAGGCGTTAACGGGCGGCATTTTAAGTGATTCAAACTTGAGTTTCGAATTAGTGAGCCTTTTTCTCTCTCTACTTTTCCAGTCAGTAATTTGCTCGTTTCTTCAATAGTCGATGCTCTTCTGGTTCTTTCGATGTCTAAGCCTGGCGCTTTAGCTTTCTCCCCCAATTTATTAAGAGCGGAGTCTGACACAGTCTTCGCGATAAGACCTCCAACCTTTCCCCATTTAGACCGCGCCGTGTAGTCTGCTTTGTTTTCTATAGTTTCTGGTCTCATTACCCTCCTAAGAGTAGTCCCTTTGCACGCATCAGCTCGACCTATTGCAAGGCCATTGACAACTTTTTCGCTGGCATGTTCCTCTGTCATTGTAACAGACGTCTGCACACATTTATTTTCTTTCTGAACGCAAGAGCTTCCCATCATATCGGAAGTAATGGCTGAACTTCTGCGGCTTGATCTGAAAGTATACTGCGCAGTAAGAGCTCTAAATACGGTCATTTGGTTCAACGCTGGGCGAAAAAGAATAATGTGCAGCTTGGGGCCAAATATCAGGGCCAAAATGGCAAAGTTGGATGCTAGAATTGCAAAGCAGCTGATAATAACATTGTGATGGCCATCAGGAGTTCCGTAGAATGCACCAACAAACGTCAACCAAATGAAGTTAAATACGAACATGGCGAAACTAATAAACTTCGCTTCGTTATAATTCTGAGGCAGTTTCCTCGACTTGAAAGCCACAAACGTGCAAAGCAGGCTGAGGAAGATGATGAACGCATTTGAGATGATTTGCCCAAAGCTTGTCCTCGTCTCACACATCAACAGTCTCTCTGTCAGAGTGAGCCGGCGAGCAGTGATCCGCGGTGGACTTGACAATAACCATGCGACACATAGTAGAAGTTCGATAACAGTGAAAAACAATGCAAGCATTATTTGGGTTCTGTTGTATAGAAACATACTCAAGTATTTCTTCAAAAATTTTGATTGACTCTTTGGTGTGACTTTACTATATCTGAATACGACAATAGTTCGGTTAATTCTAGCTAACACTATCGACAGCGAAAATGCAAAACTCGCTCCGAACAGAATAATCTGTATTTTGCAACTGGTGTCCGTCGGTTTCCCGATGTACGCAAAAGAAACCAAAAATCCTATCATTAACCCAAACAGTAACAGAAAACTTATTTCTCTGTTGGCCGCCTTTACAATGGGAGTTTCTTTGTGGCGAAGAAATACACCAGCAGTGAAAACACACGCCAGCACGCAAAGAATCGTTGTACCGCTCAGAACCCAGGCCCACACGCTGTCCCAGCGAAGAAACCTTGTTGGAACAGAAATACACTTGGTTTTATTGTCGTTTGGAATTGTGTCCGCGTGGCACTGGGTACAAGTGGAGACGCCTGACGCATTGCTGATGCTACCACTTGGACATACCTTGCATTGCCAGCAACATAGGGGTTTCATAACTATCTTAAAAGTACCAGGTGGACATTCCAAGCTGCAGCGGCCTATGGGAGGAGACGTGACGCCTCCAGGCCAGTGGATTCTGTTACTATCTATTTTTAACAACCCTGTTTTGCCGTCATATTCGCCAATCTTCAGAAAGGTTGCGTTATGTCGATTTTTTCCTTGAAGGTTAATGATGTCATAGCGTCCAACACCGTCGCCATTTTTGTCGAATGATACAGTTCTATTGGTCACGCTGGTGAACGTAATGTTAAAGATTTGTGACAAAACTGAGGAAGGCGTGACTCTGTTAATGCAAGTTTCCCTGCGTGACATGTCTCCATTCGTTCTGGTTGCAAAGTCAGAGCCACATATTTTTCGAACCGAATAAACAACTGAGAGCACTGCATCTAACACGTAGGATACGCGAGAAAAAACTGCATCTGTTTTGATGAGCTTTTCAGCAAGTCGTTCTTCTCCGCTGCAGGTTTTCGCTATAAACGGAGCGCGATCTCCGTTCGGGGAGGTAAAATTCTTCTCGGACATGTTACACTGAAATATTTCCTGCCAGAACTCAAGAAACCAAGAACTATGATCATTGTTGAACGGGTTAAGCTGGTAAAAATATTCCATAAAATCAGGTACAACCGTCGGCTGATTGATTATTCGGAACATGCCTTCGACAATGTCCGCGTTATCTTCGGCAATTTTCGGCGAGTCAGCCCAAGAATCACTTCCGATCCATATCTTTTGAGTAACATCCTGTTGTGCAGCCTGGTAAAGTATTTCACCAGCTTCACGTTCAGAAGTAAAGAGTAAAATAACTTCAATACTTTTGTTCTGGCGAAGTTTTCCCACTGTTTTCCTTATGGTCTCCTCGCTCGGGTCATAAGGTATTAAAATATCAACTGCCAAACAAACTCCAAACTTTTTAGCTTCGGTTTTGAATGTCTCTGCCAAAGGCCGACCGTAAATGTCGTCTGAGGCTAACAAGGCTACATAATTCCACCCAAAGTGTGACACGATCCTCGCTATCGCTCTTCCTTGATGCGAATCCGGGGGGACCGTTCTTAAAAAGGTTGGATAACGATTTTTGTTGCTCAGAAGTCGCGAAGTCGAAGCATAGCCGATTTGTGGCACCCTAAAAATACTTAGAATGTTATTAACTGCCGATGAGATGACACTGTTTCCAGCGCCCAAAACTGTAATCGGTTGTTTATTCGCAGCTGTCGGCATCATCATATTCCCGGTTGTGGAATTCCAGTTTTGTTCACTCAAGACTTTCCTTCCGTTAACAAAATACAGAGATGTTTTCAAGGCAGTTAACACTTTGCTACAAGTGTCGCGAATATCGTAGCCCATAGAGATATCGTGAGGGAGTAGCTTGTTTTCGTTGACATACTTTACAGCGTAGATCATTGCTTCGGTTAAAACGACGCCTTCCTTGAATAGCGGTGCACAAGAGTCATCGTTTACAGCTGACTTGTGAACTGGAAAGAGGCCACCCAACAGTATGTCTGCAGGTTTGAAAACCCTGGCTTGCTTCGAGCCTGCAACTTGTTGAGGTCGCCCAAACAGGTGCGTCAAGATTACCAAATAATAAAAAGTGTGAAGATCGGCGAAACTAAATAAAATATTCAAGTGACGCATGATACTGCTTGGAGTAGCACGGAGGAGGAAATTGATTTTCAATTTACAATTTAGAATGAAGGCGATTGCAGATACCAACTCCGAGAAATCAATCCTGGCATCATGAAGGACTTCTTAAGCAAACCGTAGAAGCGGCCATTTAGATCATTTCCTTTATCGAGATAGACTTGGGTTCGATGAGCTACAAGAAGTATGATCTAGTGTTGTTTTTTCATGTCTTGGTGCAGTTCTGAGAACGTCCAAATTCGAAACAAAGTCGGAAAAGATTCCAAAGATAGGCCATTCACAATGCCCCGACTTTACTGTATTCATGTGTAAATTAAAACTTCAAAGTTGTGGTTTAATTAAACCAGCCCCGCAGCGAACTCTCCAGTTGGAAAAGAACCATGTTTTAAACAGTTCTTTAAGTACTCCAAATGGCAAACAATCTGTCAGTCGCTGCTCGCCACGCCGCATTGATTTGCTACAAAGCGCGTCGCTTCGTGGAAATATTCACTTACTAGGTAAATAAAACTGATTGAAATTCGGGCACCAAATAATGAGAGAAACAGATAGTTAGGCGGATACAAACAATCAGAATATTTCAATAATAAAAAATCGAATTTATTATTTACAATTAAAAAGGAAATCTGTTTTAGTAATGGTCAGAAATTTGGTTCCGTGCCAATGAAAAACCTGCCCCAAGTCAGCAAGGAGGCCAGATTTCTTTTTCCAATAATTAAGTTGAACCAACCGACCGCGTTTCGACATATTGGAAAACAAAAATAGTCCGATCGCCTATAATATTTATATTTTGTACACAATGAAAAATTTAACAAAGGTTAAAGTTGTTTTGAAGTTCCCTTTGATAAGCTAGTTGCCAGCTAAATTAACGAATGAGAGAATAATTTCTCCGGGACTTCTCTATACAGGTGTTTTTATCTCAGGCAAGATGTAATCTATATTAGAGAAAAAAGAACAGAAACCACGTTTAATTCTATGATAGTAACCATGGATAACATGCGACAGTTCTTGATAAGTATCTTTCTTTCAAACCGACTGAGAACAGGTTATATTTTGACAGCAAACCTAATAATGAGTAATTGTAGCAAACAGCATGAAGATAACACATGCAGCGCCCGTTTCACTCCCGTTTGGTCGAAAACAAAACGACTTTAAAAAGTAATGTATGGGATGGCAAACAATAAGCCTTTCTCGCTATATTGTTAATTGGTTTCGACTGCTTTGTTATAGGGAATAATCTGGTGGACATATTTTCATTCCAGTCCGTGCATTTGAACTTTATTTTACTTTATTTTTACTCGTGCGGTGTTTTGAAGTTTTTTTTTTCTGTTTTCTGCGGAAAATAAATCTTGAATACCTTCGGTGTTAGCCGTCGACCGTTCCCTTTTCTGGTAAGGAGATCATCCTTTACCAAGCCCAGAAGAGCGGCGACGATTAACGAAAAAAAAGCGAAAGGAAACGAGCTATTTCACTATCTTGCGGCCATTTTACTAACAAGGAATTAATCTACACCACCAGATTGAGACCACCACAAAAGGAGAAAACCATGTGCTGTATGAAAGCACTCTATTTCGCTGTTATCTACCAATTGTTTACTGAAGTCTCTTATTCTAAATTTTAATAACTTTCATATTTCAATAAGTCTTCATACATTTTTGTTCTGTATATTTCCACCATCTCTTTCTCGGGCTATTTTTAGATTGCATGAAAGAGATTTCACAGAATAATAGTCCCAATAAATTAAAGAATAAGAAACTTTGCATTCATGAATTACACCCCGTGAACAGTGCTACGCACAAACCACAAAATCCAGATAAGTGGATTTTCAGACGTCTGAGCCCAGGGCCATAATATGTGGAATTTTTCAGCAAAGAGGAGTAAAGTTTTACAAAATCACCGAAAGCAGTGGACAATGAGTGTCATTTGTAGTTAACAGTGTAGTTTAGATTTTTATATTTCGCTTTACAGATAGTGGTAACCGTATTAAACATTTCTGAGAACAATGACTTGCGGACACAAGTGAAAGAACGCCAGTAGATTTATACTAATAAAAGATAGAAAAACGAAGCGCGCTGGAAATTAATTTGTGTTTTCAAAATAGACTCATCTGAATTTATTTCACCCGCGACCCAAACATAGAACACAAACGGGCGTTAACCTATTTTCCCTCTCTGACATTGTTGAAGTGACCACCATTTTCAACGCCAGTTGCCCGTGAAAAACAAACTGTCTCAAGTTATTTTTTTCATGTGAAATTCTTATATTTCCGTAAAAATGTTTGATTTACGTCAGCAATATGATCATTTGGTGTCCCACTACCGGGAACTATTCAATGAGCGGTGCTTTGTGTTGGTAATTGGTATTGCTGTGCGCTGTTGTTGCCAAATAACAATTTCCTGCATCGCATACCGATACCATCCATTCATACCCTGATTGAACCGGCTTAAGGCCCCTTGATTCCATAATTATTATAAGCCAAGCTCAGCTTGTGCGAAAAAAAAATGGTTTGAAGCTGCAAATATTTGGATTCAAAAATTGCTAATTTCAACAAAGTGATCGATGAAAATGGTTCTGTTTTTATCTAACGCTTAATATTTGCGACTGATGAAGGGGTTTTTCCTGAAACGCCTAGGAAAAACACCACACATGAGCACTTTTTGTAAACTTTATCAAATGCAATTAAATTCAAAGTTCTACACAGCAACATTTTGTTTTTATTTCTAAATGTGATATGACAAAGTGGTCGATCGACACTGAAACTTGACGTTGTCGACGGTTTTTTATCTTTTAGCTTTCTTGTTCAGGGGAGGAGATCAGGCATAGACAACCCGATCGTTCGCATTTTCCACTACTCTCCAAAATAACAGCCATGTGGGTCCTTAGCCTTCCCTTGCACACATTGTAAACCTCCCAAAACCTTTCTCAAAAATGATCAGTAACTATTTTCTCCTAGTAATATGTGCTTATGTGAAAGGTGCGGGCGCCAAGGCGGTGAAATGAGAGTGCGAAGCTTCATTGTTCAGTTTCTCATGTTCAGGCTGCGCTACTGTAGGAGCTCAAATTAAAATGAGGGGCAATCAACTAACAGAATTTATGTGAAAGCGGAGGTTCCACGTTTATTTTTTTTTCCAGTTTCTATACTTCATGTTGTAATTCTTTTTCCTTTGTGTAGAGTAGCTTCAAAGCTTTAGCAATGTAATGTATTAACGTCAGTTCTTACTGCTAGTTGCATTGTGCGTGTCCGTTATTTTTAGTAATAACGTTAGTAGTTCGCTATTTTTTTTTTTTTTTAATTTATGCTATAAAAAAAGGTGACAAAAACATGTGTCGAGCTTTGATCGAGACTGAAAAGGTTTCTGAAGTTGTTTTCGTCTTTGAGGTTCAAGTAATCTTGTGGTATAAGCGTTTTCGGAAATAAGAAAATTTCCCTCATTAACAATATAATGGCAAATTGACTTGTTTATTGACTTTGGCAAATTGTTGTGACTCGCAGTATCATCCGTTTACTTTAAGAAAATAGTTCTTTTGTTCTACAAAAAATTTCAACAATTTATTATGAAAACACGGCCACAATGTAATTTTTGCGAAGGAAATAACCTGCCCGCCCAAACAGGAAATGACTGCATTTGAAAATACTTTATTAACGGTCAGTCACACATTTTAACAGCGAAATCTTTCAGTGAGAGTGCACTGAATCTTGTCAAAAGTGGCTATTTGAGAGTGGATGGAATTCAGACTAAAAGCCTAATTCATTATTTACGTGATTTTAATGTGGTACGTGATCCGAGAGCTACAATTGTAGCTCATCCCAGCATCCGGGTTTTAGATAATTCTTACGTCATCGTGTGTTGATCAAATGGATTGTGTACACATGAAGTGAGCGGACGCCGTGACAAAGCGAAAAACATCAACAATCAAATGTCGAAACCAAAGGATGTTTACTCACTAAGCAGATTACTATTTTTAAACATGAAATGCCGAGAAATCTTTAAATCGAGCTCTAAGTTTGCTTATTTCAAAGCAAATTGACAGCATTACAAAATATCTTCAGGAGTGGGGTGGACTGGAACGGAGCAGAGCGTGCGTGAGTGACGTTTTGCTCCAATTAGTATCAATTACTGTTCAAAATAGCACTACAATGGTTTGCCGGAAGTGGGGTGTCAATAAGGTTTTTTTCTTTTTTTCTTACTCTCTATGTTTTTATACTCTTAATTTACGACTTGGGAACATGAAAATAAGATTGAGTTTGAGCTGCTGTTTGAAAACTCTCCGAAAATTTGCCATTTGCTACGAGTTTCTTTCTTTCGGTAGCGGGAGGCAAAATAAATGTCTTATGTCATGATTTGTCACAAACCCACCCATATCTAATAAGACACCCTGAGTCAACATGTCAAAGGATGGCGGAGTAGAATTACATTCACTTGTAGCCACAGAGGTCACTGCTTTCGTTTATTATAAATAGTTTTCATAACGTGTATTTATACTTGACCTTTGTTTGTAATCTCTCCGCGCGCCACACTAAATTTATAAGCAGTGTATCTGAGCCAAGACAATAACAGTTACCTAACACTACTGATTGCGATCGTCATGGAATCCAACTCAACGGAGAAGCAAACGTACTGTAAACCTCTGAAGGTTTCCCGAAGCAAAATCTTCTATTATGTCGGACACTTGGTTGTTGTAATAGCCGTGACTTTGCCAACGATATTTTACGTTCTTCAGCCGGATCATCCTCCACACACCAACTTCAATGAGTAAGTAAACGAACAAAGAATTAATTCCTTTCAAAATGCAACAGTTTGTCATCTAACACCAGGTTTTTAGGAAACTCTGCTCCGAATATGGCTGCACGAATGACATGGGGCGGATTTGCCCTCTTTTTACTGCCGTCAGTCCGTTTATCCACAAGATATGAGAACTTTAACAGCTTTTTACACTAACTAGAGCTCCGGTGCAAGATTACATCACAATGATATGGCTCTCTGGCTTGTGAGTGCCGTGTTTATTGCCTCCAAGCTGGCTCTTCGCTTGGCAAGAAACAAGGAGAGGAAAGGGGAATTCTTTATCTTTTCCTACTTTCTTTTCTCGCGAAGAGCCTACTTACAGACTACGAGTGTATAGAGGGCACCCTCTGCGGCTTTACTATAGGACTCGACACTTTCATCCAGAGAAATATCTACTCCATAAGCGGCTACTATTAATAACCAGAGGGATTTTTGAGGGAATATCTTTAGCTTTTTTAATTGACTTTTTAATTTCTTATTCGGTTGAAAAGTAAAATAAGGGTAGAAGAGTTTATGAATGTCAGAGAGAATTTGCTAGAGTGCGTTACAGCCTTCCCCGTTACAGCCTTATTGGCTTTTATAAACGCTTATTATGCAGGAGGAAAGAGAGGCCTCTGTTAAAAATATGAGACAAAATGTACTGAAAGCATTAGCTCATGGCAACTAAATTTATTATGCGATGACAATCATCGTGCTTTTCAACTTAAAGAGATGTCAGGATCTTAGCTTGCATTTCAAGAAGTCCGCTATTTCTTCAGCTATAAGCTACTGGGATTGAGAGATTAGAAATCAGTTAGGGAACAATTTTGAAGAAGTTTCTTTTGTCTAATTTGTTGCTAAACCGAGACAAGTGGGTGGCATAGTGGAAAGGCGCACGGTGAGCTACTCACGACCGCAAGGGTAAAACACCGTTATGATCCTTATAACATGACAAAAATATTGCTGCAATGTGATTCAAGTCTCGGCTGGTAGACTTAGTTATCTACAAATGTTTGTTTTATTGTTTAAAGATCGTTAAAAGGGTATTTTTAGCAGGTGATGAGCCATAATCTCTCCGTAAGCCTCAAACAAAACCACAGTTGTGACTTTAATAAGGCAACCTTTGCTCCGCGGTATGGAAACTAAGCTTAGTGACCAAATGTCAATTTGTTTGAATTCCTGAGAAAAAAATACGTAGTTTTTATATCAGTGTAATGATCCAACGTAACAATAAAATTCATTAACGTTTTATAAGCATAATTGTAAAAAAATATAACCAAACAAAAAGGCAAAGTAAATAAAAACAGTTATCCTAGTCGTATTAGCTTTCTCGAGGATATGTTAAAGCTTTCGCGTCACTCTTCAGGCAAAGATAGTTTTGAATTTCACTTCTTTTTCACAATATTCCATAACCTGGAATAGTGCCACCTTAAAACCTCGTTTTCAGCAATTGGTGTCAACTCGTGAACGTGACCCCAGCTGGGTCCAGGCTTCATACGCACGACCTAACTAGATAATGACATTACCGAGGGCGCAGCTAAACGTCTAGTGTCAGAACTAATTGTCCGATTTTTTCCAGACTTTTCGAATCGGGTCACATACGTCTGATAAATCACGAACGTTTTCATAACTTCTGCCAAAAGTTTACAGATTTAGCAACAATACTGGATAACTGGCTAACTGAATGTTTCTCTCTTATCAATGCATACCATGTCGACACGAAAGAAGCCAATCGTAACATATTACATAATGTATCAAAAAGGGGGGGTGAGCTCTTAATTTTGCACGAGACTTCCCGCGTGAGGCTTCTCGCGCAAGGCTGACTCAGCTCAGAACACAATGGAAAGGACTGTTTTACATCAGGCTTAAGATCAAAGATAAAAAATTTACAAAGTCGGTTTTCCTTCTTTTCAAATGCTAGTGTTTTTTTCTTTTTGAGTTTGCCTGTATCTGTAGATAACAGCTCTTGACCAATCAAGCATCAGCTGATGCGTTTCCGTTCATATTCTCTCACTTGAATTAAATTAAATTTACTTGAGCTGTCTTTTAAATGACTTTTTTCCGATCAGATACTTGTATACATGCAGTAATTCAGACTTCCTTAGGATAAATATTTCGTTATGCGAATTTTGCGATATTAGTTAACGTAAAAAACAAACATAATAAACCAACTAATCCAGGGTTTATCTTTGTAATCCCTTACGATAGCAATCTCCGTTTTGTGTTTATCGGTAAAGTCAAAGAAACCCAATGGGAAGGAAAATCTGCCAAAAACATCATGCCGGCATGTATTCCAGGATGTGCGTCATGTATGACCGGGCGAAAAATAAAGTTGTCAAGGCATCCGGAAAAACTAAAGAGAAAGTTACTTAATTAATGACAATAAAACGAAAACGGAATTTTTTCATGTAAAATTCATGGAGAAGTTATCTATATATCCTTTAAGCTTTGGATCAGTTAGGCTTTCCTTTGGGAAAACAATAACAACGATTGTCTTCACCCCTGGAGTCTAAAATGCGGCGACGTAGTGTGTGATGAAAGCTATTGAGCAGTATTTTCATGTGGTACCGATTATCGTGCTGTGTAAGGTGGTTCCAACGGTTATGCCTGTGAATTAAACCCCAGGGTGTAACAATTCAAATGAAAGCTATTGAGCAATACTTTCATGTGGTCTTGATTATTATGCTGTACAAAGTGGTGTTAACTTTAAGCCTGCCGTGTAAATTAAATCCTAGTGTATGACCATTCAAATGAAAGCTACTGGGCAGTATTTTCATGTGGTACTGTTTATTATGCTGTACAAGGTGGTTCCAACTTTTAAGTGTGTGGATGAAACCCTAGTGTGTGACCATTCAAATAAAAGCTGCTGGGCAGTACTTTCGTGTGGTACTGTTTATTATGCTGTACAATGTGGTGCAGACTTTTAACACTAGTGTGCGACGATTCAAGGGAACGTTCCTAAGCAATACTTTTGTGTAATACTATCTGGTAGTGAAGACCGAGTTGAAGAGAACTTTAGCAACAATGGGGGCGGGGTGGAGCAAACTGACCAGTTGATACGTGTTTCTGTTGATACTGAACAATTTTATTGGCGTTGATTTCTTTTACAGAAGTGAAGTATCTGTCAACTCGTCTAATCCGTGGAGGAGAAGAAACCTGACTGCTACTATTAACGGTAAACGTCACTATCACTTCTCCCTGAATCTAATCAATTGATGCTATAAAGATTATAATCTCATTTTTCCTCTTCACAAAAACAGATTTTCCGATCAAGTGTAACTCGCCCCTAGTCCCCGATAACGAAACCGGCCAATGTCGGCCGCCATGTTCCTGGACGATACAGTCACCTTTGCGGCAGAGGGTGTACTTCAATATTATTGTGGTTGGTTTGTGGATGGCCCTCATTGCAACAGTGATCACGTTCATCACTTGGGCCAGCATTAAAAATCTGTAAGTACCGCCAAGTAATGTTCATCAAATTTCATTGCACATTAAAGTTTCACGGAGATTTTCCGAAGACTCATGTAAGCTTTGAGAAGTTTCCGAAGATCTCCGAACACTTGTTTCTCGATATAAACTTTCTCTGTTTTGTTTTCGTTCCTCTTCAGCCGCAAGTTTCCACATGTTCTGCGTTTTTACATCATTTTCTGCTGCATTATCCTTGGTAAGGTTTTTTTCATTTCACTTTACCCCTTAGGGTTTATTACGCTATTGCTTCTAGTGTTATTTGATGTTCTGACCTTGATTCTTCTATCTGTGCTTGATTGTTAGAGTTGAGTTTCGAAAGTAATTGTTTTCGTTTTGCTTTCTTTTTTCTATACATGGAATTTAAGCGCGTTTTCCCGCACATGGGGCTTCTTTGCTGTGAGTTTTCGTCGATTTCTTGGCCGTTTACGTCGCTGTATCGCCTATCCATTGTAATCGTTTTAATTGTGGTTTTTGGCCATCCTATTCCCGGTAATCTTAGCTTAACATATCAGTCTCAGTAACTACGTACAGTTTTCATACATAATGACCAGCGTGGCAGGCACAGAAAGGAACGACACGATTTTGAAACAAACGCGCACATGAAAAAAGCGTGAGGCAGCTTCAAACGATTTTACAAATTCGTCCACACTTCTCCTCTCCCCCCCCCCCCCCCCGCCCTCCCCCACCCCCTTAACCCTCACTTTGTACAGGGAACTAGAAAACATTACACAAAGAGTAAGAAAAAAAACTTAGATCTTCTTTTCTTGTCTTATAGCCAACTGCAGGATGCTCCCCATACACATGGGACCTGAAAAGACTTTTTGTCGTGGTCAAAAGTTTTGGCAACCGACCGGTTCCTCTTCATTAGCTTCTATCATTCAAGGTAACTCTAACAATCACTGGTAATATGTTCAGTAACAATTTTCTAATAGAATGTGAACTCTTGTTATAGAGACCACACTACATATACTTTCTGTAATCAGTTGTGTTAGGCTTGTCACAACACAGTTATGAATAAATACTGTACATTTAAAGGACCAAACCCAAGTTTATTTATTTTTCTGGGAATCAACAACTGTACATCCTTCAAAGAAAATTGAGCAAGCAATTAAGAAACTAGTTAACCTGAATTGCCAATATCTACCCCAAAATGCAAGAACCTATTTTGCCAGACTTAAAAAAAATGCAGGTTCTTACACGCAGGGTTTTACTGTAATCTGTATGACAAATTTTTGGATTTGTTTTTATGTCAGGTGCGATGTCTCACTATTTTGGACTGGCCCATTCCTTCTGGGCAATGTGTTTTATAGCGAACACATATGCAGTTATCATTTATGACAACCGATCGGTCTTCAAACACCCAATCAAATTTCACTTGATGCAGTCCGTGTTGTGCTGGTGTGGGCCCGCAGTCATCGTGGCCAGCTGTCTTTACATCGCTCCACCGGGATACAAGTTTCTCTTTGTGGATCTTATGATGGCTGGTGTCGGAAGCATTCGAATGGGTTACTTTGCTGTCACTCTACCAGTGCAGGTCACGCTTGGGATTTCACTGTGTTTGCTCTGGTCGATTGTGTGGTACCTCAGAAAGGTACAAATTGTATGGTACACCTACCATGGTGAAGGTGGATACTGTAAACTATTAATCAGCAAACAGCCAATCAATGAATCAGAGCGCTCGAGATGATATCGAGGATGACTTGTCAGTATACTATAATATCCCAACAATATGAAAAGATCTAAAGACTAGTTCCATTCAAATCCACGTAGCGCTTCTAGCTTTTTCCAGTCTCAGTATCGAAAGAAAAGGAGCAAAAGGCAGAAAAGGGATAAAAGAAAAATATTTCCGTTTGTGGGATAGACTAATATCCCTTCCAGGGTGGAGTCGAAATGCTCCTTGTTGCTTCACGATAATGAAACCGATGACAATCCTTTAGTTAGCAGAGAATAAATTTAGTTTGCCGCGCATCCTTTCTCTTCCTTCTCCACAATCCAAGAGCGCTAAAAAAAGTCCTTATCAGTGTGAAGAATCAAGCCTTCTCTTAAGCTGTTAGTTTTTAGCAATACAGGATTAGTCTCTTTTGCAGAATATGATTAAGCTAATTTTTCGCTTCTTCTCTGCACAGGCTCGCTTAGACTCCACTAAACGAGTTATCCGAGCCAGGGAAGAGAGGATTTCCATGCGGCGAGTTGAGCGGCAGTTTTTGAGCATGGCTGTTATAATACTGCTGGTGGTGGGGGTGGGCTTGTCAATCAACACCGTGACACTGTATCGCGTCAAGAATTTTGTGCACGATGCGGAAGTCTACTTTAACTGTCTGAAGGTGAGACAGCTCTAAAAGATTTTACGTTTAGTTCAATTAGCAGAGTTTGACTGTTTAATCCTGAATTGATTTCACACTCGTTCGATTTTTTCCCCCAAAGCTCATCAGGATCTTGACATGTTACTAAAAACTAACCACCGACCAATTACATCTCTCTCTTGTGGCCAAATGATCCCAGAAGTCTTAAGGTTAAAGGCAACTGAGTCTGGGACACAGCGATAAATTTGAAATAAAAATTTGAAAATTTAGCTTTCGGGGGTTCACGCTCTCTAGACAATGCAGAATGTGGTCATTTCACGTTGTTGTTTTGCAGAGGACGGCAAAGAAATTAATGTACCAAGAATTATAACGCACGTGCACAGCCATTGATCTGCTCATTAAACCTTTCATTTAGGGACGTTCCCGTTACCGTTGCCGTCGTGGTATCATAGATAAAAACTTTATGATATTTTGGTTCTTGCCAACAGAGGGCTAGTATGTGGTTCTCGAAGCTACGTTCTTAATTGATGTGAGCTTATTTTGCATTTTTAGGCCTCAACGGACTGCAAGCCTCCTACATACAACACAGTGCGTTCATTAATAAGGATCATAGCCCCAGCAATCGTCTGTCTTGTATTCTTCTTCCTTTTACTGATGAACAAGGATTGCCGTAACATCTGGATTGGATGCTTCCGTAAATTTACCAAGCTATTTGAGTTCTGCAAACCTGCTCCAATGAAGATTCGGGCCGACACGAGCCGCTCACGATGTTCTTCGACGCTGACTGTTCTGTCTGATCATCGGCGAGATTCGGAGCTGTTTCCAAGGCAATCCATTCTATTTCCAAATGATAGTCCACTATTGGATCTAGATGTCAAACCAACGAGACCTAGAGCTTCCACTTTGAATTTACCAGTCAAAAAACAGACAATAACCGTCTCGAATTTAGACATTGAAATTTTAGTAACACCTCCTCCAAATGATTTCAATCCACGAGGAAGATGCCATTCCGTTCCTGTTTTCCTTCTCAATGAGCCAATGCCACAAAGGAATGATCAAAACAAAGTGAATACATGGGTGGCTACACTTCCAGTCTTTGTTCCAGAGGAGTTTGGTTCTTTTGGAAGCAACTACAGCGAAGAGGATTCGGACGTTTATAGTGAATCACGGCTGGATGGGGTGAGCTACATCCGGGAAATCTCAGGATATTCCACCAAACTGTAGCTAGTGGCATACACCGCTGAAACGTAAAAACGACGATCGCTGGCGCTGAAATATATAATGTGCCTCAGTGGAAGGAGGTTTGACTAGAAACAAGAAAAGAAGACAGGGTTTTCGAGTGGAAAACGAGATGTGCTGAAGACAAACTTTAATGAAGCGACGATAGATAAGCAGGGGTGCGATCTTGTAATCGATAGAAAAGCCGGTGCAGAGAGAAATCACATTGATTCTTAAAGAAACATATTGTTTATTTATGGTCTTCTTGACGACGTTAAGCAATATTTAAAATACATATTTCTGTAACTATGAACATTGTAAAATCTCGTTGATTTTGTCTCTGACACCAATTACAGAGAGAGTCAAGTGAAGAAAGGAAAATGATTAACAAGACGGGACAATTGTAGTTTCTACCTTTCCTTGTTGGACAAATTGAAGTTTTGTCTTTAAGAATATGTGAAATTTGCTTCGTATTATCGCGTATGAAAGTGGGTAATGTGATAATGTACGAAGGTCAAAGTAGCTGATAATATTTTTAATATTTTAACGCAGTCTGAGAACCGTGAGTGTCCAATAGGCCAAAGTAACATGTTTTATCAAAGTGCAAAACGTAGAAAACTGATAATTTATTGTTAACCACGTGCAAAAATCTAGACGAAAGCTTGTTTGTGTTATGAAGAATGTAAATACGTAACAACCATTCACTATTACGATGATACCGTATCGAACTTCGGTTATCTTAGTGAGGATTCGTGTTTATTTTACCCTTCCCCCGTGTTCTCGGATACCCTTCGTGTTAAATGACAGACTCATCAGGTCGTATCGACTGCATCATTTGTGAATAAGTTATTTTGATTTATACTTATACAACGATAACTAAGGATTCCTGAAAATAATGCATGCCGAATGGAGCCTGCAGTTCGTTTTGGTACAACCATTTAAGTTCTTATGTATATACGTTGTAATGACAGTGACACCAATAACTGAGAAAATAAAATGGGTCCGCTAT
Organism: Orbicella faveolata; assembly: GCF_042242905.1. Classification (NCBI taxonomy): domain Eukaryota; kingdom Metazoa; phylum Cnidaria; class Anthozoa; order Scleractinia; family Merulinidae; genus Orbicella; species Orbicella faveolata. Next base: position 31,439,068 of record NW_028301540.1, read on the forward strand.
GCTACCGCGATCTAGTTAGCTTCCACTTATCTTCTACTACAGGAAAGCAGTTAGGGAAAGCTCCTCGGGAGAAAGAAATAATATAACGGGACAGCGAGACTATAAGTTAGCTTTGGCTGCACCATCCGAGTACAGTTAGCGTATAACGGGGGATCACTGGGAGGGAGAGCAGTGATGAAGAGAGGGAGAACCCGTTCTCCGTTTACCCTTACAACACAGGCTAAGTACAGTGGCCTAAGAAACGTTTCCTCTTCTTTGTCTAGACACGTTGCAAACAAGAAACCGTGACTCCCGATCGAGTCAACCACCGCAAGGGAAAATCTAAAGTTGGGCAGAAATCTCTTTGTTAACGAGTTTTAGCGAAAAAATCATTTTTATATGGAGGACAATTTCAGTTCTTTTAAAACTGAATGACAAATTCAGTGTTACATGTCTGACAAAAGTCACTTTGCATTGTGTATTTAAAATGATTTCAGCATGCAATGTTGGAACAAGCTAAGATCACGAGCTAGCGAAGAAAGGTCCAATGTATTGTGGTTTTAATGGCATTCAAAGTATTTCTTTGGCATATCAAGATCTTCAGGAGATTACTGTAGTTTTCTATACTTGAGATGAGAGTTTTGAAAACAACAATTTGATCAGAGGGAACCTTCGATTTTTGCCATCCGGAAAGTTCAACAACGCTTAGTGAGATGCAGCTGATTTCATTTCTCGGAATCTGATCAGAATATTTTCATCAGCTTTAGTACATGTAGTGTGGATAGCATTTTGAAGTATGGTAGTTTGGCTGCTTGTAGAAACCCATTTTAAAAAAATCTACCGGGCGGTTTTTAAGTCAAACGAAAATGAAGTTACTAGGGTGAAATGGTGCTTTTCGAAGATGCAAGCCTCCTTAATTTCTTATTCATATTTTCGTAAGATAATGATAATCTTCTTATTTGTTCTTCTTATTGCCAGTTAAGAGAAAGTAATAAAAAATTCTTATCAGTGAAAACCACTGAGAATTCATCTAGTATTGTATAAACAGAAGTTCTGAATTACAAATGTACTACACCCCGTGTCGTGTGTATTAAAATGCCAGGCTTATTTCAGATCAGATATAACATGATTTCTCAGTCAAACTGTGTACACTGAAACCGGGTCAAATTAAACATGTAAATGACCGTACAAGAGAATGTTTACTTGCTTTTAAGAAAAGGCTGATATCATTCAGTCGAAAAAGAAGTGATTGACCAAGTTGCTTGGGGAGTCCAGGGGAAGGGATATTGCAAGCGTGTGTGTTTGTACGCGCGAAAAGGTTAGCACGATAATGGTTTACCGGAAGTACCCTGTCCGTAAAAATATTTTTGATAAACGCTTTTCCATTTTGATTCAATATATTTCGTCTTTCTCTCGTCGATTGGCGTCACAACTTTGTAAGGATTCAGTCTAGTGTTTCCTCTTTAATTTTTGCCACACGGGATGTCTTGTCATTACTTGTCAAAAACAGACATCCCTGTCTAAACAGAACACCTTTGTGTAAATGTGTCATCAAAAATAGGATAAGATTACATAGGCAGTCATGATCAGGTCGTCAACATCTTTAGTTTCACGTATTTCACACTTGACCTTTACGTCTAAAACATCTCCGTCTTGTCTTCGTATACTCTCGTAATTTAGAAGCAGATTTGACAGCAGTAGCGGCTTCTGATCCGTTGATTAACATGGAATCGAATGAGAAAGGAACGTACTGTAAACCAGTGACGCTTTCCCGGAGAAAATTGCTCTACTACGTCGGACATTTGGTTGTTGTAACCACCGTATCACTGCCAACGATATTTTACATTCTTCAGCCGGATCATCCTCCACACACCAACTTAAATGAGTAAGTAAACGAACAAAATCCTTCGGTTTACGTACACATATCATCCTTGCATAGCTGGCGTTCCTAATGCCGAAGTCACTGTTTGTCTATATTTATTGTTTTGAAATGGTTTTTTGGAATTTGTATGGCTTTATCGTTACGGTCAATTTATTTAGTACTCTCCCAAGGCAAAAGTGTTGAGGATGGGTGAAAATCGAAAGCCTGTTGGTTCAGGCTCACAGAATGTGCGCCATTTTACGGACGCTCTCATCGATCTCTTGTTCAATATCGACACCGCATGCTGTGATGTTGGTCACGTATGAAACTTCGTAAACTTTTTATTTATCTGTCGAGGCACGGTTTCCTTGTTCATGTTGGAGCCCGTTTGTTACTGCAGTCTGAGAGCCTGGAGCAGATAAGGGAGATCAGAGACATCTATTCAGTGTCGTCCAATTCGTTCAGTGATTACCCATACTGAGTTCTATGCTCGATTGATTTTAGTTAGCACAAGTGTAAGATTACAGGCCGAATTGAACTCCACTCGGTCCAATTACAATTGATTATTTCAAGTTTAATGATCGAAGCTTTTTAAAAAGTTAAAACTCTTGCGTGTGAAGCTACTACATGCATTAATGAATGTTGTATACTTGAAGCTTTTGCATACCGTTATAAGGAATATAGACGACATGCCGTTTTAATGATATTTTTTTCTTTTTTTGGTCCAAACCGGACGAGGCATCGGAAGATCGAGAGTTCGACATATGAGAGAATAAAAATTGACATAGGGATGAAACAGAAACCAGATCAATTTTGGCCCATCTCTGTTTACTCGGTTGAAGCCGACATGTCTGCTTCGAAATCGATTAACGATATTATCTACAAATATTTTCAAGTTCTTTTAAATTTTTAGGGCTACCTTTTGAGGTATTTTTAGAAAGTGACGAAATTGAATGTTAGCTTTGCTAATTACACTATCATGCGAGCAGACTGGAAAAAAATAGCAATTTGCTCGAGTTTTGTTCACTGTTTTCCGCGGTGCTTCAGTAGCGGAGTCTACATGAAGCCCCAAGAGAGGATGATCTACCATCCTGTCTTGATAAAGCCTGTACTACGTGTAGACTACTACTGAGACATAACTTCCTGAGTATTTTGTTCTTTTTTCGCGGGGTTGGAGGGTTGGAGGGTTGGATAGGGGCGGAGAACTCCCATGAATGTACAGCAACAGTTTACGTCAGGAATATCATATTGAAAGTGTACACTGCTAAAATATCGGATTTTGTTAAAAAAAAATTGAGGTGTAGAGCTCTGAATGTTTGGGGTAACTGTTATTGCTGCAAGGGATTGCATAAACAGAGCTATTTCTGAAAATTCACTCCCTTTTTTGTGCTAATTTCAAGGCAACAGAAATGTATTGGAGAGGTTTTCTCTTTGCTTTGGTTTTGCTTTACTCCGCTTAGCGATTGTCTCAGGAAATATACGTTTTATCGTTATATGAAAAGCAAACACATTTTTTCTACGATGAAACGAGGAATAAGTCTTACTGACTTCCGCTATGGGTTTTTATGAAGCTTCCGAACAAAGCCACGGCAAATTTATATTCTTAATTAGTAAGACCTCCCTCTATCACGTTTATCATGATTCTAATAAACAAAGCTCGAAAAGGCCAAAGGGTGCAAACGAGAAAGATAATATCGTCTCACCGTAGATAAAGATTTCTCTCTTAGCTGTCTTGTTTTTAACTCCTGCCTTCGTTCGCCAGAAGCTTAGAGTCTGGAATAAGCTTATATAGATCACTCTTTCTAGCTCCGTTCTTTTAGCGAGGTTGAGCAAGCGGATTTTATTTCGTGTGAGCAAAATAAACGAAACCAACACGCAAAGTTTTGTTGTAAACCATTTAATATCGCATTTAAAGGGTGCAAATTTTCTGTCAGTTTCGGCCAATCCAAAGATCTTCTCATCTTGCTGTTTAATTTCTTGATTTGTATTTACTGTACGTCTGAGGAAATATACGCTTATATGAAAAGCAAACACATTTTGTCTACGATATAAAGACGAGGGATAAGTCTTATTGACTTCCGCTATAGATATGGGGATTTATTTCATAACTGGCCAAGCTTCGAAGGCAAAATATAATAAGACGGTTTTGCGGAGTGTTGCCTTGATTTATAGTCTTTCTGAATTTGTTTCGCGTCCTATTCGTACTCGTCTGGCGTTTCAGAATATGAGTAATATTCAATAATTTATCTTGGACAATCCAAAAACGTTTTATTGCACGTTTATGGCGAACTCTAAATTAAGAAACATGGTCTAAATTCAGCCGTCTATTAAAGGACACGAGCAGAGGAAACGAAAACCCTGCCAAAACAGCGATCACGTTGATTAATTCCACTCGCCTACGTGGGCTTCTTTTGAGGTATTTTTATACTGCCCAACTGTGAATCCTAGCTCAGTTTGCGAAGGACACTTCACTAGTTAGTTATATGCTGGCAGAATTCTTTTTGTTGTTGTTGTTGATCGTGTTTTGTCCATTGTTTTTGGCGGCTGTCCAGTAGTCTATAACTAGGTATATTTTTAGGAAGTGGGGGAGAGAAAACGTGGTCACTTTGAATGATTCCACTCGCCTACGTGTATCCGTGCTGCGCGTGCGTGATCTCAGTAAACCGGACGCACCGGTTACCGGTGTTAAAATTATTGTTCACAAATACTTTGAAAATGAGATCATCATGTCACCAACATCAGGCTGTTGTGCGTAAAAGCTGCTTCATTTTATATTCAAGGTAGCTTCAAATAAAAAAAAAACCGAACAATCCCTTTGCGCAGAGGATTTCACGCTAGTTAATCCGCCTGTCTCGTAACATGCGTGACGGAACAGCTATTTTAGGTTATTTTGCGTTCTGTGACACAATAGTTCATGCTTGCATGTGGCAGGCATAGGATCAAAGAGGCGTATGGAGGACGTTTTGCTCGTGTTTCCTATTCTCCATCCCCGGAAACGCCCCTTCTGCAAATAAGGAAAACGAATTGCTGAAGTGGGTGGAATAGAGTGGGTGAATCCTCTTTTTTAATGTTTTTTTTTTTTTTTTTCCTGCAGAACCACTTCCACAAGAACAAATCTGACATTCAGCAGTACAAATAAAGGTCAGTTTTGTTCAGTTTTGCCATATGATTTGATAAGATGAAATAAAATGATCAGTATTCTAGACTTTCCTTTTTGTCAACAGCCACACTCGAGTGTAACTCTCCCCTAGTCCCCAATAACGAAACCGGCCAATGTCTGCCGCCGTGTTCCTGGACCACACAGTCTGCTTTGACACAAAAGATCTACTATGGCACAGTTGTGGTTGGTTTGTGGTTGGCGCTAATCGCTACAATCATAACATTTATCACGTGGGCAAACATTAAAAACCTGTAAGTGTTGCTATTCAATATATGAAGAGTATTTTTTGATAGCTCACACGTGCTAAACAAAACGAACATCTAGCGAAGTTTTCCGAAGACTACCCAATAAATTGAAAATTCCCGGAGACGCTCCGAATTTCATTTAACTAAGTTACAACCTGTTTGATATTTTTCTTATCTTTACAGCCGCGCGTTTCCCCACGTTTTGCGTTTTCACATCATGGTCTGCTGCATTTGCCTTGGTGAGTATGAACTACATTGTTATTGAAGTTTGAGGTGGAGAACGCCTACACAGCGATATTGTTACGATTGTGACTATTTCTTTCTTTTTCAAATTTTTACTTTTGAGGGCCATTAGGTTACCAGTTTTATTACTGTTAAATGTTACCCTCGTAAAATAAAGTCTTACTTACTTACCTTTTTGGGAAGAGACGTTGGGCAGTTTTAAAAGCTGAATTATCTTTAAACATTAGTCTGCAGTAATTAGTAATAGCTATTTTTATACTCAAACAGATTTTAACGTCACTAGGATAAAAACTCTACCTTTTGCAAATGTACAACTGGCATGTAGATGAATAAATTGAAAACAATTGGCTCCTTACTAACTTAGTGAGAGCAAGAGATTGAGCAAACTAGAGAGCCGGGGTTGCCTTCCACTACCTAGCTCTTGAAACGTCAACCGTAGACTGAGAAATCTCCAACGTGACTCAAGATGTAGAGTAATCCTTCAAAAGAAGGAAAAGAGAATGACATAGCTGGATGGAGGCCTGGAGCGAGGTGTGCATTGCAGCGGTCGACAGAAGCGGTTGGCGGCAGAGTGGAGAGACCTTATGTGTCACTTTGCACATATAAAATAGATGAAGAAGGTGAAGAACAAAATTCACTTTAAAGTGCGAATATTTGTCTTCCATTTAGCCTGCTGCAAGATGATTCCTGTTCGTATTGGACTTGGCAAAGTTTTCTGTCGCAAACAGTTGTATTGGCAACCCACAGGTCATTCTTCTTTCGCGACTGTACTGCAAGGTAATGTGACACTTACTGCAGTTTTCAAGCGGTTCTACTTGTTTAGAATTAACCCTGACCACACGGGCATCTCATGGGATAGCAACATGTCTACAAAATATCAGTATACCTCATTTGATGGTTCTTCTTGATCGCGTTTTTGACTTAAACAAAGCACACTTTTAAAGTAAGTCAAATTTTTGGTCAACATTGGAGGTACACTCATACCAATATATAAACGTAACGTAAATTTAAGCAATTTTGGTTCCTTAGATCCTTCTGAGGTGGATCTGGGATCGGGAGCCCCTTTTCCCATAGCCCACCCTAAATGCGTCCCATGCGTCCCGACCACCCTCTCCTAGTTATCTTCTCCCCATCAAAACTTTTTTGAGTACCTCTGGGTACAAGGGAGTCTAAGTTTACAAAATCTGCCTCATTAGCATAAGTGATTAAAATTCTGATGGAGCTACAAAAATATCAGTTCTGAGTACTGAAAGGGCATAGCACATTTAATTGTCCCAAGAAGTTGAAGCCCGATGTATTCAATACTATTTGTACGATGTGGGTTTAAAATCTCAAAACTTTACAAAGAATGTTGGGACTCATCGCTTTTGCCACAAAACATTTTGAGGTTATCTTCTTTAATATTTAAACCAAAGAGTAAATCATATCACCATGTAGCAAGTTTCACAAGCTCTTCAACTGTTTGGAATCAGTTCATATCTAGCATTATGTCATTTCTGTGTTAAGTCGTATGCCAATGAGGCGAAATGTAAAAAGTGATCGACGCCACTGTTTTGTGACCTTTTCTCAAACAATCACCACGCATTGACGAGTACATATTTTGTTTCAACAGGTGCGACGTCTCACTATTTTGGACTGGCGAATTCTCTCTGGGCAATGTGTTTCATAGCCAACACTTATGCAGTTATCGTTCTCAACAAACGAGCCGTCTTCAAACACCCAATCAAATTTCACCTTTTACAGTCTGTTCTGTGCTGGTTGGCGCCCGCAATCATTGTGGTTGGCTGTCGCTTTATCGCGCCTCCTGGGTACAAGTTTCTCTTTGTAGATCACTTGGCTGCAGGTTCTGGAAGCCTTCAAATGGCTTACTTTGCTGTCACGCTACCCATGCAGATCTCGCTTGGAGTGTCACTGTGCTTGTTGTGGTCTATTGTGTGGAATATTAGAAAGGTATTAAAATAGTATAGTTTTTAAACTACATACCTGGATAACATGTTCACAAGCCTCCACAGCATAGATCTTTTTACACGCCTTTTTCGTTTCCTTCCCTCACCGGTCATCGCTGTCATATCCTAACACATGAGTCGATAGAACGACACAAACACATTGACGCTGATTATACACGGCGACCCCATAAAAGAACACAGCAACAGCTCGTCGCCATTACAAGTTAGAATCCTTTGTCAAGATTTTGAGTGGCTGTTTGTAATCAGTTATTAAAACTTAAGAAAAAATGTGCACGTTTATTATTAGCTAACCAGGCTGGTTTACAACGTACGCGTAGATGTTCACACGTGCAAAAATTTTTTAGTACAAGGTAATCATTATTTCAGTTATGCTTGCGTTCTACGAGTAAACCATCCTTAAGGAGTTACGGGAAAGGCGTGATAAAAGACTGTCTTTGCAGTGGAATTTCCCGTTTTACACGGGCAAAGTAACGACACAGGGAGGAACGCTGGCACAATTTAAAAAGAAACGATTGGCTGTTGTTGTGCCTTCATGTATGCGTTTCCCTGTATATGCGCTTATACCTCGTCTCAGTTCTAATTAATTTATACACGAACGTTTCTTGTACTTATGCTTGCACTGAATGTGATTATGTGTACATCAAGCTTTGGTAGGATCAATGTGCTGATCGATTTTTTCAAAATACCAGTTTATTAATCACTTATTTTCAACAGGCTCGTTTAAACAACAGTAAACGTGTAATCCGCGCCAGAGAGGAGAGAGTTTCCTTGCGGCGAATTGAGCGACAGTTCTTGAGCATGGCTGTTGTAATGTTGATGTTGGTGGGAGTGGTCTTGACAGTCAACACTACGATGATATACCGTGTCAGGCAGTTTGTGCATGACGCTGAAGTTTACTTTTATTGTCTACAGGTGAGATTACTCTAAAACAGATCAGCGTAAAAAATTCTGTTGATAATGAAAGTTGCGATTCAACAGTAGCCTGCGTGGTAAACATAGAAGTCGGTCGGTCATTAGGCCATATTCGTATTCTCGATAATGAACTGGAACTAGCTTGCAATGGAGGCTCATGGAGTAGAATATCATGAAAAAGAGATGAATGTTATTTGCGTTTGAAAAGACTCCACGAATTGGCCCCTCCACTCATTAGCCCAGTTGCAAACTAGCTAGTTCCAGCCCAAAACGAGAGTGCGAAAATGATTAATTGGCGTTTCACGCCCAAATTTCCCTTTACGCCCTGCCTTTTGCTATCTACACCAGCTACGTACGCTGCTTTTCTAGCTTGGATAAACGCAAAGCAGAACACCGTATCACCTGGAACAGGAGCTTATTTTGAAAGTGAATGAATGTGGCTGAATGGGTAAAATACCATAACCGGTACAGTTTTGATGTAAATGCTACCAGTAAATCTGTGATAGCCAATGCCAAAGTAGGCTCCGCTTCCAGCTCCTTGGGAGTGCATGGGAGTGCATGTCCAACTTCGTTAACCTTAGCAAAGTTGCTTGTATTTTTACAGTCGCCAATGACGGACTTTGAGGTAAATGATCCTCCTTCCCCCCATCCCTAACGAGCACATATTGGTCAGCCACTGATGACATTTCCTGCGCTTATTCAATTTTAATTCATAATTTTAGACATCGACGAACTGCAAGTCACCGAGATACAACACCATTCTGCCATTGACCAATGTTGTAGCCCCTGGCTTCCTCTGTCTTGTGTTCTTCTTCCTTTTATTGATGAACAAAGAATGCCGTCAGATATGGACAGGATGTTTCGCGAAGTGCAAAAAGTTTCTTCACTTGTGCAAACCACCTCCGAAAGAGCTTCGTGCTGGGACGGAAATGAAAGACTCAAGATGTTCCTCAACTCTCACGGTTATCAGTTATGATCGCAGAGGATCGGAGCTGAGTGCTGTTCAAGTAATAGAACATCAAGCTACAAAAGCACAGCCACCTTATTTATTGCATAAAAGCGTGGCAAGATTAAAAGGGGAAAAACCCAGAGCTTCTACTCTAAGTTTGCCTGTGGTTATGAATCAGCGGTTGACTGTTACAAATCCGGAGATTCAGCTTCGGTCATCTGCGCATGCTCAGGGGTCAGCTTGGCGGTCGAGATGCAACTCGGTTCCATTGTTTCTCCAAAAGGAATTAGAAACACAAGAAGCCGCTGAACAGAGGAAAGCTTCTACCTCCACATCCTCGCTAAGTCCACTTGCGCAGGAACTGAGTACCACGAAAAGTACTAACAGCGAGGACTCAGATGCGAATAGTGAAACAGACAACTTCATTCAAGAAAACTATGAGGAAATTTCTTCCAAGTTGTAGCAAATGAGAAATGCAGCTGTAAATATTGAGATCGAAGGCTCGGAATGGCATCTTGAAATGAAACTAGAGGAAATAAGACAATTTTTTCGTTGTTTCGGAAATAATAGCGATATTAATTATATTTCACATTTTCAATGCAGTACATTGTATTGCAAAAAGGCAATTTGTAAATGTGTTGTGTAACCGGTCACCCTGATCAAAGCGGCAATTCAATTTTTTCCCAGTCAGTGACTGATAATAACTATAAAATGATGATAACGATGACCAAAGAAAATTCTTATGTATAATGGTAAATTACAGTTTCAAAACGACAAACATGACAAAGTGGGGACGCATTCTTTAGCTCGAAAACTTAAAATCCTACTTATTTATTATGACATGTATTTATAGTGCGATCAAACCGATTATATTTCTCACATAAAGTGTATCAAAATTTAGGAAATTAAAAGATGAAAACTTAAGACATGAAGCAAGTATGAAGAGTAGTGCTACTTACTACTTATTAACCGAGAGTGAGGTCTTTACAGGAAAATCTCAGACCGAGAGCTTGCCGTATTGACCGAGCGATAGCGAAGTCAATACGGCAAGGCCGAAGTTTGAGATGGTCCCGTAAAAACCGAACGTTCGAGGTTAATAAGAAGTTTATTATCTGGAGTAAGTGCAGAATACCCGGCCACTCGAAGTTGTACCCGTTAAAAACCTGGATACGCGGCTACGCAGTTTGTACAATATCTTTCTCCTTTTCAGGTTCTTAGAACGAGAAATAGACACATTACATTGCTACGTGGCTACCAAAACACTTCTTGATATATGTACACATATCTCGGCTTTACTTTACTAAACGTGTATCGCTAACTAACGGGATTAGTCTATGTAAAAGATCTCTTCAGCTGTATTTTCGTTCAAAACATTTCTTATCATTTCATCTTAAATTTCCAAGTTAAGATTGTTCCGAAAAAAGTATAAGTACTTACTTACCAAGTTGTAAAGGTGAACTTAGCCTAATCATAGTAAAGTTCGAACTATCTACACTTGACACTCCAGAAAGTTAAAAAAAATCATTTTTCTTGATAAGGGAGGGGGCAACTGCCTCCCTCTTTCCCGTACGCTAACTACGTCTACACATACCACAGCTTCTACACATATTTCTCCGGGGGTATGGGTGCTCCCTTATATGGGCTATATAGGTTTGTGCGGTTCCAAAGGGTATAGTTTTTCAGCCGTTTTGGTCAACAATAATAGGGTACCGATTTTAATTGGCCATTTTGATCATAAATAGTGTATGGTTTTTGCACTCTTGTCTTGAACTGGGTATGTTTTTTTAGAAGAAGCTTCTTTTTCATCATCATCGATAAGACCATCAACAAAAGTCCTTCATAAACTATGTTTAGGACAACTGTGCCAGCCGCAACGATCATTAATAGGATATCAAAATTTTTGGTCAGGTCATAAATTGGGTAGCGAAATTCGCAGATTTTGGTCATAAATAAGGTAAGGGTTTTGGGAAGCGGCGCTCACACCCCGACCCAATTTTTCTGGGAATACCCCTCCCCTCCCCCACCCCCCGGCATATTTCACTGGATTCGTGCCGGTACACTATGTATCCGCATACAGGACGTACCTACCGTACAAACGCTGACCGTTAAGAAAGGATGAGTCCGCATTCGAGCTTGGGTTGCCTGTGGCATATGGCAAAGATTCATGGGTAACATCTTGAACAGGGACTGTACTGTTCTTCAATTTAGTGGCCAATTTCTCTTGCTAAAATGGACTTAAAACGTAAAATCAAACGATCTTTCCTCGCTGCTAACGATGCCCTCGGCTCAAGGACTGTCACGGACAGCAGCGAGACTGGAAGTCTTTTGATGCGAGTCCAGCACGCTCAATCAGTACTTGCAGCTTTAGAAAACCTACGAAGACGTGAAGAGCTCTGTGATGTAGTCTTGAAGGTTGCAGAAAGAGAGATCAAGGCTCACCGTGTTGTTTTAGCTGCCGTAAGTCCATATTTCAATGCCATGTTCACGAGTGACCTCGCAGAGAGCAAACAGGAAGTCGTCAATTTAAATTATTTGGATCCTTTGGCCTTTCAAATGGTTGTGGAGTTTGCTTATGTTGCGAGGGTCAACATTACGGTTGACAATGTACAATCACTGTTGACAGTCGCCAGTTTGCTGCAAGTTGAGACTCTGGTGGAAAAATGTTGTTACTTTTTAGAACACGAGCTGCATCCTTCTAATTGTCTTGGAATAAGGCGTTTTGCATACAATCACGGTTGCCTCGAGCTCAGTACAATAGCTTACGATTATGCAATACGGAATTTTAATCAGGTCACACAATTGGAAGAGTTCTATCAGTGTCCTTTGGAAGAAGTTCTTGAACTGTTAAATGAAGATGCGTTACACGTACGTCATGAAGAAGAGGTTTATGAAGCTGCTTTGCGGTGGATGAAGTACAGCTTGGAAGACAGGATGAAAACAGTTCCCATGCTAGCGGAACAAATTCGATTTCCCCTGATGGCCTGGGAATTTCTGGTGACAAAAGTCTTGGATGATGGGTTCATTACAAGTAATGCTGGGAGCTGTCATCTCTTTGAAGAGGCCAGGATGTACCACGTGTCTCCTCAGCTGCGTAGTAATATGAGTCAGCGCAATCGACTGAGGCCACGGAAGCTGTACGGCCAAGCAGAGTGGATATATGTGCTGGGTGGAGAGACAAATCCTGGTAAGAAAATGCGGCCGAACAGAGTCACAAGTTAACACAAGTGGGGTTACTGGTTGCTCAGTCCCCAAGGCAATTAGCCTGTAGCTGTTTAGCCCCCAACCAAAAGTCCATTAGCCCCCATTCACACATGGTATTAAAGAACAAAGAAATAGACCGTGTTTTTGACTTCTGGGTGGAGGCTTAATGGCTAGGGGCTAAAAAGACAAGTTTTTAATTTGTGTTCACAAACACCTTTGCTTGGGTTAAAGTGTTGTTGAGTGTTAACAGTTGCGGTCTGGTTGTGTTTTGTTTGATCAATTTTCATTTGAGATGACACATAGTTTTTTTTTGCATTTTTTATTTACAACAAGTATCCATGAATGGAGATGTGACAGTGTTTCCGTTGTGTCACTGTTCAACTCTGCTGAAGTAGTAGTATTTCTCACAATCTGGCATGCAGCATCTCAGAATTCTGAAGGGGGGGGGGGGGGGGGGCTCCAAGGACTGGAATTCTGAAAGCACACAGGGCTCACAGTAAGGGCACTAGTGGTCTTCTTTTTTTTCTTTGTTTTTTAAGGAAAAAAAAGGAACTTGTCTTGAACAAGGCATTATTTACCAATATTTTCTTACCTTAGGTCGATGTACAGTTAATACTGTGGAAAAATACAACCCTGCATCAGACACGTGGTGTGAAGTATCACCCATGATGACACCATGTCGAGGTCTGGGTGCAGCTATATTAGAAGGCATCCTTTATGTCGTGGGTGGATCAGATGGTATTGCTGCTTTAAATCGAGTAGGTTCACTAGTTTCTGGTATGTACTCCTCTTTTGGATGTGCCACAGTTCACTCAAATTTCTCACTGGACCTTCATTTCCTGTCTCACACACTCATGACTGCCTCACTCCTCTCTCTCTTTCCCTACCTACATACCTATCCAGTGTCTACCTCACCAGAAAAGCCATCTACTTACTCATTACATGTTCTATCTATGTGTCTAGGAGCTGTATTGGGAGAATATCAGCACAGAGTGTTTACATGTAGGCCTCCATCTTGACTTCGGTAAACAGTGCAGGGTTGGGGTGAGGGAAACATATGCCAAGGTAAAGGAAAAGGTAAATTTTCCTTCTTCCCCACCCCCTCTGGCTCCACCCCCATCCACCCTCTCTCACTCATCCCCACTCTGCACATTTTGCAAAATTGCCACTAAAACACTCTGCACTGCAGGCTACAGAAACTGTGAACCAGTTGAGCTTGCTAAGAGGCTTTCCTTTTTTGTAGGTAGAGCAGTATGATCCTAGTTCAGACACATGGACTGCTACCACAAGCATGATTGAACACAGGAGTAGTGTAGGCATAGGTGTCCTCAATGGCTTGCTGTATGCTGTGGGTGGGTATAATGGACAGACAACTGTCAACACAGTCGAAAGGTATAATCCACGCACCGAAGAGTGGACCATGATCTGTGAAATGACCACAGCACGAAGCATGCTTGGGGTGGCATCACTGAATGGTCACCTTTATGCAGTTGGTAAGTACAATACAGGTCAAAGGCAAGGAACCAACCCTCACGCCATATGCAGTGCTCTTTTTTCAGGTTTGCATGTTTTAAAGTGCATGTGGCGGCACATTTCCTCTTCAGGTGCATTTTTGCTTTTTTTTTGCACTGAAAATTCCCCAAATACTGTCGCCAAATAACAGCTTATTGTTAAACCAGCTGGGTTTAAGTTATTCGGTGGTGGCGCTTAATTGAGTAAAAACAGTAAGTAATGAATGGTTGTATCGGAAAATAAACCCAGCTTTTTAAAACAAGCTTGGACTGTAAATAATTGACAGGGAAAATCTTGGTCCATATTTTACAGTAACAAGAATATAAATCATGTTGCTTTTATAGGTGGTTATGATGGTGTATCAGACCTCTCTTCTGTGGAGCGTTACAACAATCAGACAGATCAGTGGCAGTTGGTGTCGGCTATGAAGACTCCACGCTCAATGGTCGGTGTGACAGTACTGAACAGTTATTTGTTTGCTGTTGGTGGATGTAATGGTCAGAGTTTAGAAAGTGTTGAGGTGTACAATCCTGAAACTAATGTATGGACAATAGATGCACCAATGAAAGTGCCTCGTAGTGGAGTTGGCATGGCAGTTATTGATGGCCTTTTGTATGCCATTGGTGGCTGTAATGGAATGGACTATCTGAACAGTGTGGAGGTTTTTCATCCACAGAAAAAAAGATGGACATCATCTACAAGTATGAAAACAAATCGACGGCGATTTGGTTGTTGTTACTGATTCAGATTACATGATTTCATTTTGATTAAATTATACTACTCCCTCCTGGATGGGATGCTAGTCCATCACAAGGCTACCCCTGAATTAAATTTGCCAGTCTGGGTGGAGAGAGGCACTGTGAGAGTACAGTGTCTTGCCCAGGAACACAACATTGTCCCCAGCCAGGGCTCAAACCAGGACCGCTTTATCCAGAGTCAAGTGCACTAACCATGAAGCTATCAGTTCAGTGACATCTGTAAATTACTTTTGAGAAGATTCTTTTGAACTTTCTACAGGCAAACAGACATCATATTAATTTGATGAAGATATAGACATAATATTATTTTATGTTACTCCAAACTAAGAGTATATAAAATGTTCTGACTGGCCATTTACTATTTATTTATGAACTGACAAAACATTGTCTTCATCACCATATTATATTTATTCTTACCTGGTCTGTAATGTTAGCAAGGCCACTGGTATATCAGTGTTTTATGCTATTTTCTGCTACCCTCATTAAAAATAGACCTTACTAACTTATTGTCTTTGATCATGCAGCGTGGCAAATGCTTCATGTCGAGAAGTCTGGGTATGACTTGTTTTGCCAGAAGATAGCAATCTATGAACGGCCTTTTGTGGGAATACCATTCGATACAAAATGAAATTAACTAATTATCAATTGACATCAATTGCTTTTCCAGTCGTTGACTTCCACCCCTGGTCCAAGTGCATTTAACACTGTAGACAAATGGAAATATGGCATGTAGTGCTCACACAGTCAACTCTATTGAATACAAGTAATTTAAAGAATTGTTTGCCAAACTTGTCCCTGACTGTTACAAGAAAAACATGCTTACTGCTAAAGAGAACAATACATTTTATTAGAATTCACTTATGCCAGTCTTTAGAGAAGGAAGGTTACAAGCAAAGTCTTAGTTACTGCCTGGAGCAATTTCATTCAGCAACTATAAAGAGTTTTCTAAGTGAATTTTCACTAGTTACACACATACTTGTACATGAGCACAAGTTTTTGTAAAATTTCTGTTTGTTCAAAAGCCCTACTATTAATTAACAGTGGTCAGTTCCAAGGTTCTCTTCATCACAAGTTTTATTATTTGAATCTAGTTATACAAGCAATTTGAAAAGCACTCCTACATAAACTAAACTACCCACTGCAACTCATACAACTTCGTATTGCACTTCACCAGTTAAAAATTAAAGCTTGTGTTTGTTCCAACAATGGTCACAGACTTGTGCATATCATTTGAAGAAAATAGTACAATTGATGAAAGAAACTTGACGTCACTTTTGTAATCTTATAATTTCCTGTGGCCAGGAGAAAGAAAGACATGTCTTCTCCATTTCTCCAGTTAAGCTTCCAGTCAATGGAACCTGAACTGAAGAGACAGTTTGATAGAGATTGAAAGATTGCCCTTTCCTGAAATTTTCTTCACTCCCTTCTCAGCTACAAAAGATGGTACAATCTTTTTTCATTGCAACCTGCTATGTTACCAAAACCAGCAGAAATTGTTTTCCTGTTATTGCTTGCCACGATTAAATCAAGACTAGAAAATACGATCAAAGTGAGGTCAAGATTGCAACTGTGACCTTTCAAAACAACTACCAAAACTTTCATAGCCAGTAATATGTGACTTGCCAAGTCGACAGACCTTACACTACATACGTGCTAGGAATTTAATAGAGGTAAATATAACAATTATTAAAAAATGCTATCATTAATTTTTCTACATCAGCAGCAGATCCATACTGGCAAACAAGTTACATTTTTGCTGAAAAGGTAGGGGCCTGGGCCCATCTGCTACTGCTTTATACTGTTGAAATTGTCTTGCAGTGGAACAAAAATGCAGTTAAACACAGGAAACTAAACGAAAATAGCATTAAAGTCTATGAAAATAAAACCAGGATTAATCCAGTGCTCCTGGATTATCCCTGTTAAATGTATTTCCCATACAGTACTTATTGCATGAGAGTTGGTTAACCACCTCATTTTGAATTTTTAAGTTGGTTTGATAGCCAGTCGAGTCCTTCATATAAACCATCTCCGCTTGTTGCACATGTAGCCTGTATGTACCATTGGCGACTTCTTAAGCTGTGTAGGCCTAGCTTATCTGTTATTTCAGCAGCATTCATTGCATTGGGTAAATCCTGGAAAACAACAAGAACTGTTTACAACAAAGAAGTAACAAGATTGTACAATTTGTTTCCTGCTTACTGTACATCAGATCTAACTACATGTACATGCCTCCCTGAGATCAACAGTTTTAACCCAACCTCATCAGTCTTAAGATTTTGTTAACTTTAATACAGTGGCAAAACATTTATAAGATGACTAAAAAGCCAATGTGGGAAGCCAGTTACCGGTCGTGATACCAACTCTAAACAAAGTCACTTGGGGTAGGAGGGGTGTTTGCCTTGGAAAATTTTGAAAATCTGTGTGTGTCGAGGTGCATTTTTAGCACCCAATAGGCCACTATACACTTGGACGCTACTATACACTTCATACAGAACTACAGAAGGCTTTTTATACCATTGGTACTTGTTGCATTGTCCTTGCAATTCTATTTAATTGAACTGTCGTGATGTAAATCAACTGTAGTTTTATTGCTATTATTTCAATTATGCAAGTTCAAGAAAAAAGTTTAAATATCAATATCGTTTTAGTTATCTTAATGAAAAAGAGCTACAGGTCATGATGAATCAGAAGGATTGAGGCTATATATTTCCTGTTATATTTCCTGTCACATACATGAAGTATCACTACAAAATCAGCAATGGTGTTCGTCTCTCTGTCAGTGTAAGGTAAGGACTGCAGACTACAGACTGGGCCTAAAGTGTACATTAAGGGTAAAATGTGGACTGCAGACTAGACTTTTTAATGGAATGAGAACAAACTGTAAACATGCTAAACGGAGCATTATTTAAGTGATATACGGTCTGCGTTTTACATTGAGCTGTTTCTCTCTCCATTTTTTGATTTTTCATTTGTCTGCAAGTTCTGAAGACTTACGTTGTTGAAGGGTTTTATTGTCAAGACAAACTTTCAAACAGTCCCTTAGAATACATCTGGGGTAGTTTTGATCCTAATGAACAAGATTTCATGACGAAGACCGTCTTCCTTCGTGTTCTCCACACAAACATGTTTAGTCTGTAGAGGGCTATGCCAATTTGTAGTCAGATAACCTGAGTTGTATGTTGATTGGTCCATCATCACTTTAAAAAGTGGAACAGCAAATAACATTTATTTACTTGTTTGCCTTGATGACTTCTCAGTAGTGGCAATAAAAGACAACATAGTCTGTTAGGTCCGCTGCTTCATCATGGAAAATGTGCACAGGCCAACAATTCTGATACATGCCCCATACATGTACGAAACAAATGCCAAAACTAAGTTGCTGTTATTTGAAGTTTGAAGGTAGGAGACCAGTGGAACTACCCGAGGAAAATGGAACAACATTTTTCGATCACACCGGGCCAACCAAGAGGGATTATGGTCAAAGATTCCAACCCTCCCGCTTTGATTGGGAAACTCCCGATTTGATGCGTTGCCTCCTGCTCTCCCGATTCTTATCAAATTCTCCTGATTTATCTTAAAATTGTGAAAACAAGGGGAAAATGCTGATCTTAAGTATTTTTTTGCGATGTATTACACTTTCTTCTCATATTATCTCATCCAGTCTCTCACTGCGTGTTGTGCAGACTCATCAGGCCAGCAGTCTTACTCCATTTTTCCTGGTGGACATGGCCCTGGACCCCCCTAGAGGCTGGCGCCTTCAGCGCTAAGAGTCCCTATTTTCCTTCAAAAGGGGTTGGAATCTCTGTATGGTTATCTACCATTTTTTATTCCTTTCCAGAAATCCCTACATAAGTGAAATCTACTGAAGAGAAGTAGGGCAATGAACGGGTTTCAAAAAGGAATGGCAAATTTCAGTCTGACCGGTCTGACCGGTGAAAGTGGACCACATCCAGACGTGTTACCGAATATTCCAGATGGACCAGACAGAAAAGGACCTTTCCATTTGATCTCCAACCAATATTTCAGGAATTTTTGGCAGTGGAAAGCACCCACTGGTTCCCTTGGGACCAGTCATTACGTGCTTAACGATTAGCTCTCATCAAGGGGTGTTGCTTCGGGAGGGGGGGGGGATTTTGATTTTTCATGTAACAGCCCTATATACCATCAAACTTCACACATTTGCATGTACCCTTGTTACCATGTTGGCACGTTTTAAATCGCTTTTAAGTACTTCATGATGATTGTACGATCTAGGCATTCATTATTTTATACCTGTTTGTTGGCGAAGACAAGGAGAATAGCATCCCTTAGTTCATCTTCATTCAACATCCGGTTCAGTTCTTCTCTTGCTTCACCGACACGCTCGCGATCATTACTATCCACCACGAAAATCAGACCTAACAAAACACAAACGAGAAAAATAAACGCAAATTTTAGAAGAATCAAACGAAGACAAACTCGAGAAGAGAGGTCCGCCGACGATATTGCACAACATTTCGAATTCAACAACCGGCAACCATACCTTGTGTATTTTGAAAGTAATGTCGCCAAAGTGGCCTGATTTTGTCCTGACCGCCGACATCCCAAACTGTAAAGCTTATGTTCTTGTATTCCACTGTTTCCACGTTAAAACCTAGGGGCGCAAGTTTGAAATTATGTCAAAGTTTATTCATGTTAGGCAAGAATGAAACACACATGATACAACAAACTGTCATGGCGTCTCAACAAGTGGATCGCCGCGTCGCTTTGTACATACCAATTGTAGGGATGGTTGTAACGATTTCTCCGAGCTTCAGCTTGTACAGAATTGTCGTTTTCCCAGCAGCATCAAGACCAACCATGAGAATTCTCATCTCCTTCTTACCGAAGAGTCCACTGAAAAGTTTGGCAAACGCACTTCCCATGTTTCAGAACTTTATAATTGCTCCTTGAAAGCAAACACCAGAAGATGTTAGGAAACAATGAGCCGAAAAAGGAGCTTAGTATAATGCGAGGACTTTCCTATCTAACGGTTTCGTTTACCTTAAAAATAAAGGTCTTTCCAAATGGCAAACTTTACAACAAATCTGCCCACTAAAAAACTCGACACGTCGTCCACCAATCTCGTTACCAGGACTGCCCGAGTCTTTTAAAAAGTCTTTGAGGACTGGGAACTAGACCATCAAAAGAAATGTGGGCAATTGATATTACTACTTGTTTCAAGTCGTTGGTTTTGTGATTTTCATTGCCGAATGGGTTTCTCCCTACCAGTTCGAGTGTCTCTTTTTTTGTGTGTGTGTTTTTTGTCTTTGATTTGGAACTTTTTTGGTGAAGATCGAGAAGGGGGTGGGGTGGGGTTACAGGTCAGAAATAGGGCAGACAAAAATCCTTCACAGGTTCATAGCAACAACAGCAAAAAACAATTGAGCAACGTGAGGTGCGCCTAAAATATGTATGAAAGAAACCTAGTACTGGAGTCTTTCCACATAAGTTTGCTTTTGGCCTTGCAGTTTTAGTGTTTGTGTCCTCAGATTGACAAACTAGAAGCACTCGCTGGAGTTGAAAAACTCTCACAAGTAAAATTACCCACCCAACGCCCCCCCCCCCCCCCCCCCCTTCAAAACTACTGAATAGCCAACCCTGAGGTTTGGATGCTCAACCAATAATTTGCACTTCATTAACGCCAAGGGTGATGGTGATGGAGTCACCATCCCACTTTCTATATTATATAGATATAAATATATTTTTTTTTATTAAAGAACAGGGCACAGGATGAGGTGTTTGTACACGAGGTTTTTGTAGTTGACCCTACCAAAGCAGTCTACCCCCAATGAAAATAAAATTTCCTAGAGCAGATAAAATACATGCCAGATATAGCAGCAGCTTTCCACCTCTCCTTACAGCCATCTTTTTCATCTTAACACTGACATTTGGCCAGATGACAGTAACCTGAAAGGTCTCTCAAGACCTTCAAATTATGGTATTAAATTCAGCAGTGTTATTATTGCAATTTTCCGACTTTTGTACAAAATTCCAATATTCCATGACTTTCCCGACCTTGAAAAACTTGTTTTCCCTGACCATTTCCGGATCCGTAGCAACCCTGTTAAGGGTTACGGAAAGCAAATACTATCACTTTGTTGTTCTATGGATAGTGGATTTCATTTGTTTTGTTACCCTTATGGGCCAGCATCAAACATTGGTCGGGCTAGTCACCATTCTCCTTCACAGCCACTTGGGCCGCAGTCACGTTCCCCGTCCCCACACGACTGCTTATAACAATGAACCAATCACAGTCCTGCTTCAATTTCTGCCAAAACTGTCTACCAATCAATGGCCAGTCAGAGGTTTTTTTTTATCATGCAAGCTACCCTGTCATGGTCCAGCATATCACAATAAATGGGTACTGCTTGGTCCGAGTACAAATATGGCAACTAATGGGGAAGGAAGGTATGTTGGCTGAAGTAGCCACATGTAGAACAGCAGAGCATTGCATGACTTCAGCCCATGCAGCTGCAAACAGAACTTAAATGCCAGTCCCAATGACATATCTCACATCAATGCTTTTTGCTGTGCAACTCATTACCGAACCATTCAATAACAAGAAAACTCAGTTTTTAATGGTTCATCGTCATTGCCAAAAACAGTAATCAATAATTATTAGGTTTTTTCACATTATTAAAAGGTGCAGTTAAATAACATAGCCATCACCATCTTCAGTGATAAATGCAGTTACAACTGAAGACGGGTTAATCCTTGAAAAAGTGTTTCTATTCCGCATAACTACTTCTAAATCATTTTGGGCTATGTTCACAAAAAGCATATATGCAGGACTTAATCTAATCTAGACTTGCCACAAGTCAACCTTTTCTTAATCCTTGACTTATTTAACGGGCCAGGGAAGAAATATTGGAAAGGACTTTTAGAAAGTCTAAATCCAATCGTGTATATGTGCATAGGTCTATGATAAGTAAATAAATAGCAGCCACTGCGAACATTAATACAAATTTTATTCCTGGTGAATTCACTTACAGTGTGTATAGTCTTTACAGCAGGACACAACCCGGGTCAGGTATCACAATAATGTGATTCAAATGATCTGATGACAAGAAAACCACTTTTGATGAAGTCAAAGAACAAGTTACAAAAGACTTCAGAAAGCAATTATTGCAGTGAAGACTTCTTCACAAATGACTGTTGACAATAGCACCGACTGCTTTTACCACACATTGCCAAAATCACTCACTAGACCACAGGGCATGCAAGACATGCTCCATACGAGTTACTTCAAGCCTCAAGCTACAGGTTTCTAAGCCTTCCACCCATGCAGCATGCCAAGTTCAATAATTATTCCAATGCACTTTTCACTGCTGTGAGTTACTTCAGAAATTTGCATCACAATAACTTTAGTTAGTTCATCAGATAAACTTCACTACTTAAAAAAAAAAACAAACAAACAGAAGAATGAACACCAATAACATATGTACAGAAGTGGACTGACACTGTTCCTGGTTACTGTTAAACCTAAATGGCTAATGTTAAGCAAGACAATTAACTACTGGTTATCATAAGATGAACCTTGTTAAGAAAATGTAGTCATCAGATTTAGACTCCAAATTATCACCTGCGTCTCAACCTGAATAATGCAATACTATGACAGAATCAGAGCAAGAAAATACGAAAGTTAAAAATTGAAATTTCTACCTTTCAAAATAATTACATGCAAAATAATTGATATTTTAGTTATATATTTTTTGACTATTTGCCTTACATGAAAAATTACTTGGGCATAAGCATGTGATTTGCTCGCCCAAGAGACTAATGGAAAACTGTTCATGATTTCATAGAAGTAAAACCATCGTTACAGTTGAATCCCGCTATTTCGAACTCTCAGGGGAGACAAAAAATAGCTTGCAATAGTGCGAGTTTGAAATAGCTGAAATTTAATGAGTGAAGGGCCAATCCAAGGGAAATGGTTTTGGGTTTGAAATAACGAGGAATTCAAAATAACCAAGTTCAAATTAGAGGGGTCCAGCTGTACTTCGGCAATGCTATTATACAACAATGAAACCAACAAATGATGTGAGGAACATTTCTTACAGGTTGACATGTTTTGTGTTCTCAATTACGTTATCATTGACAACACAAGACACCAACAAAAACAATATTCTCTATGAAAATAAAGCAGGGAAACAGTACACTAGGAATATGCAATCAAAGGAGATTAGCCAGTGGATTGTTCATCATTATCCCTACTTCAATGTCTTTGCCATGCGTGATTAGTGATAGAGTTTTCATTCATTCTGCCACATCATTTCTGACTATTTTTAAGCTGGTTTGATAGCCAGTCAAGTCCTTCATATAAACCATCTCCACTTGTAGCACATGTAGCTTGTATGTACCATGAGCGATTTCTTAAGCTGTGTAGGCCTAGCTTATCTGTTATTTCAGCAGCATTCATTGCATTGGGCAAATCCTGGAAGACAACAAGAACTGTTTAGAACAAAGGAGTAACACAATTACACTACTACGAGATGTTTTATAGCATGGATCAGTATGTAGAGACACTTAATTAACTTAGAGCAACAACAGCTTCTAGTCCAGAAAGCTTTTCTTTACACCACTCTGGTAAGTTCAGAAAGTAGTGATCCCATAATTTTCAGATTTAGCTGCCTTTTGAAGGACTATTAACCCAGGGTTACAACTTTTGAGGTCTAAGACAAAATGCAAAACAACACCCATATGGTATAACCAAGGTTAGCTTTGCTTGGACCCTTGACAATCTCAGAAAACTAGGAAGGTTTGTGAACAGAATTTCTCCTTCTTATGACTACCATAAACTTCTGAAAATAATGAGGGTTGTTACTTTCAGAATTAGTAACCTTTGGGGCTCGTTACTTTCAAGGTCATTATTCTTGGGGAGCAAAAAGCATTATGTAAAATTGGTGTGACTAAGCTTTGTTATGACACGAGAGTCGAAATTCGTAAAAGCAGTTATCAAGATACGAGATGTGAGATACAATTTTTGTTCCAGTTAAAATCTATGTTACTCCAGGGTTGTCTCTAAGCACCGGCTGAGAAAAAGGTGATCACCGGCTGGATTTTGGCGAGCAATCACTTGGTAAAGAACAATGAACAGTTTTTAGGTTACACACGTACAATCATTTTAAATCTGAACCCTATAGAACCATCTAAATGAAAAGTTTGGAATAAATTCCTGACTACTTTGAGTATCGGTACCACTATAACAAGAAACATAATTGAAATCAAATCTTGTTTTGAGCACTTGTTTAGCATGTTTTCTTCTCTGTTCTCTCGGGGGGGGGGGGGGGGGTCACCATTTTCAGGATTTGTTTGCAGCCACAATTTTTTGACATTACTTTCAGGGGTCATTACTTTCGGAAGCTTACAGTAGCTGCAGTATTTTACCCGAGTAATGTGATGTAAGCAATCACTTTTTTCAACTAACTGATCAATACCTACTACCAAGACCAAGAACCAAGGATCAAGAAACATGGAGAGAGAGATAGAGTTACAGACCCTGTTTCCCAGTTGGGAAAAAGAGCACAATGGTGATCGTGATGACGACAATGATGACGATGACGATCAATGCGCACTACAAACACCTTGCACATCCTCTGGCCAGAGGTACATCTCATAGGACAG
Organism: Orbicella faveolata; assembly: GCF_042242905.1. NCBI lineage: Eukaryota > Metazoa > Cnidaria > Anthozoa > Scleractinia > Merulinidae > Orbicella > Orbicella faveolata. Next base: position 31,463,500 of record NW_028301540.1, read on the forward strand.
CAAAATTCTAAGCTTACTTTCACTACATTTCAAATTATTGAAGGATAATTCAGCGGCCACCAGATTGATTAAGTCGTCTAAATTAATGAAAACTCCATGTGCTAAGTCGTTCCAAAAGAACAAGTGATTGTCAAATCAAACGACAAGATGGGCATTTTTTTCTGCAAATGACGTCGTGCTACGCTTGGCAAATCAAAGAGGAAGAAGAAGAACAGTGGATGCGACTCACATGTCACACTCCACCGCTAGAGACAAATCATGTCATAAAACTTGGTAAAATAGGCCTAACCTTACTGGCGGAAATTGTCTCGCTTGGTTGCAAATCTCGATTTATAGGGCTACACTTACTTCACGGCAGTATTTTGTGAGCACTAACTTAATATCAAATAAAACACTAACACATGTACAGCACAGATAGAATTACAGTTCTCCGTCATCATTTTCCTTTCATACCTGTTTGTTAGCAAAGACGAGAAGAGTTGCATCTCTAAGTTCGTCTTCACCCAACATCCGGTTCAGTTCTTCTCTTGCCTCACCGGCACGCTCGCGATCATTGCTATCCACGACGAAAATCAGACCTGACAACAGATACATCAGAAGAATTCATCCAAATTCTAGTAAAATTAGAACAACGTTAAATGCACAACGATGGATAACTGGACCGTTGCGGAACATTTCCAATTCAAAAACCGGCAACCATACCTTGTGTATTTTGGAAGTAATGTCGCCAAAGTGGCCTGATTTTGTCCTGACCGCCGACATCCCAAACTGTAAAGCTTATGTTCTTGTATTCCACTGTTTCCACGTTAAAACCTAGGGGCGCAAGTTTGAAATTATGTCAAAGACGTTTTGATTGAGGAAATGACTAAAATGCACGCGACAGAACAAACTGTCATGGCGGCGTTCGCCAAAGTCGCTTGGTACATACCAATTGTAGGGATCGTTGTAACGATTTCTCCGAGCTTCAGTTTGTACAGTATTGTCGTTTTCCCAGCAGCATCAAGACCAACCATGAGAATTCTCATCTCCTTCTTCCCAAAGAGTCCACTGAATAGTTTGCCGAAAATACCTCCCATCTTTCAAAGTCAATCGCTTACCGAAACCAAAGCTAAAAACACGAAAAAAGTATTGAGCAATAGTGAGCCGAAACAGCCCGAAAATTGACTTAGCAATATTCCCTAAGAATAGTCATTTACCCTTTAAATGTTATGGGTCTGACAAAGTTTAAGTAGATTATTTGAAGACAAGCTGACAACAAATTTGCCCGGCGAAAATTCGACCACGTCGTTAACTTTGTTGAAGAAGGAAACTCGTTACTATTGGGCGCGTCACATGTGCCACGTCATTGTCTAGGATGGGGGGCTTGTTGTATTCCCCGTTGATTTAATATAGTGCGACCCCAGATTTTTGCAGGAACTCTGAATTAGAATGTACTGGCGAAAGTAAAATCCATCTTTTTAAGTGAAACGTTTTGGTTGCGGGTTGGAAATGTTACTTTCTTTCACCGCGAAGAGCCTGCTCGCAGGCTGACTCAGAGATGGAAACTGACCTGGGAGGGAGCTTGGGGGGTGGGGCAGGGGTACTGGTATGTTGTTCGATCACTTCGCACAAAATACCGATGGGGCTAAAAGACTAAGGCCCCGTCTACACGTATCCGGAGTATTTTCGAATCCGCAAATTTTTCTTTCCGGATTCAAAAATTTGCCTGTCCACACGTAGCAAAAATATTCGGATTCGCTGCCGAATTCGCCGGATGCGTGTGGACGGAGGCCGTATCCGGAAAGAAAAAGTTGCGGATTCAAAAATATCCGGATACGTGTGGACGGGGCCCTAAAACGGTTCGAGAAGAAGCACCGGATGTTAAATATTGCTTAACGCAGTATTTGCTGCTGATTCTCGTGTGTGTTCCAGCTACAGTTGTGACTTTGAGGGCGTTTGTAATCGGTGTAAACGGGCTTCGATATTCTCGATATTTAGTAGATACCGTATCGACCCTTTGTCCGGCATTAGTGAAGTTTTTTCGAGAGTAAAGAACCCTGGGGGAGGGGTACTCCCTTATATGGGCTATATTGGTATGTGCGGCCCCAAAGGGTATGGTTTTTCAGCCGTTTTGGTCATAAATAGGGTATAGATTTTAGCTGATTTTGGTCATAAATAGGGTATGGTTTTTGCACTCTAGCTTTCATATGGGTAAGTTTTTAAGAAGAAGCCACTTTTTCATCATTATCGAAGAGAAAAACAACAAAAGCCCTTCACAAATTATGTTTACGGTAACTTAACATTGGTCTGAACTAGGAAACCAATCATAACGCAGGTCTGAAACAAGGTTTTGATGGGTCAGGTCATAAATAGTGTTTCGAATGTTTGGCCAGGTCATAAATAGAGTAGGGAATATCGCAGATTTTGGTCATAAATAGGGTAACGGTTTTGGGAAGCGGGCCGCACACCCCCACTTAATTTTTCTGGAAGTAACCCCCCCCCGGGGGGGGGTAAAGAACAAGGTCTCATACCGTAGTCTTGAATGTTCCTGTGTATTACTGTAAACCTGAACAACTCAAAACAGTTTTAGTTTTATCGAGGACGTTTTTCTCTTTGTGTGTTTGCTCGTTGCTCGTTGCAGAGAAAATTATGATGAGTTGTTTTCTGAAGTGCTGTAAAAAAACCGACATAGCAGTCAAAACATTTGAGAAGAGAAGCTTGCTTTGCTCCGTCCCCAGTTTAATTTATAGATGTAGATGCAGTGGCTACATCACTTTTCAAATTCCCAGACTTTTCCCCGAATAAAAATAAAATCCGGGAATAAAATTTCCCTGAACACATAAATACTGATATGTGAGGTATGGTAGCGGCTTCCGGCCTCCTCCATTTCAGACTGACGAGTTTTCAACACGAACTGGTATAATTTCAATTTTCCCTGGTATTCTTCAAAATGTCAGTTTTCCCAGACTCAAAATAAAATTCCCTGACTTTCCCTGACATTGAGGAATTTTTTTTATTGACAATTTCCTGACCTGTGTCAATTAACCTAATTGAACTGAACGGATAAAATTATTAAGGGCACTATTTTTGACCATACGTCTGCGTGTTGTTTACTGTGGTCATCCTGTTGAGGGTGCACTCCCTTGGGTACCCTGTTTTGTTTACTCAGTTTCTAGCCTCTGTTTACAGCCGAATCGGGATACGAAGCTCTGTCCCGGCAGGCAGCGACCTTTCTCATCGCCATCAGTTCCTTCCATCGCCACCTGTTCCTTTCCTTGACATCAACATATTTTGGTGTTAACCTCTACTCTAGCCTGAAGAATATGTGGCGTATTTTTCGTTTTCAGGCTCGTTGTTTCAAATATTCCGGTGGATTTTCAAGACATATTGTCACAGCACGAGAACTGGAGACATTCCAGAAACAGGGAGTTGTTTGTCTGCGGGGTGTTTTCGGAGAATGGATCGAGAAGTTGGCCACAGGCATCGCCAAAAACCAGGCAAATCCAAGCAAATTCAGTGAAAGACTAACCACCGAGGGATCAACGCAGTCGTTCTACTTCAATGATTACTTCAACTGGCGTCAGATTCCCGAGTTTAGAGAATTCGTATACAAATCTCCGGCTGGGGAAATAGCTGGAAAGTTGATGGAAGCCGAGGTATGTTTTTGCCCCGCTCCGGGCAAAAGATGAGGCATGTTGAAACGATCTGGGTAGACGATTTTGGCCGGGGGTGGGGGCTACTCGTAGTATACGTGACGGTGGTTCCGACGTATTTTTGGGGTTGAAAATTTACACCCTCGGCATTTTTTTGGGTCAAGAAATCTGTCACGTATCTTTTTAGGTCTTAAAAAAATACGCGTATTTTTTTTTTTCTGGAGTTGGGGGTGCGGGGGGGGGGGGGGCAGGTTACATATCTAAGAGCGAGATTTTTGTTGTGAGCAGTGGAACAGAATGTTATGGATGAAAGTAGCACGCTGATGTAGTGATATCAATGAGGACCTGTGTGTAAATGTGGAGCACAAGGGAGAATGAAGAGACATGAAATGAAATGAAATGAAATGACATACTGATTTCAATCGTTGATGCAAAATCATGCATTAGAAAAGTCTGTTTAATGTAATACATCAGTATTGAGGTATTTAAGTCTTGTATCTTTTTAGGTGGGAAATTTTGATGCCAGGTTTTTTTTGGTGTAAAATTTCAGGCTCATGTATTTTATTTGGGTTCACAATATGAAGCTCCGTTGGACCCCCTGTCATGTATATTGCGAGTACCCCCCTGGGGATATTGGCGAATAGCTCTAAACTGCCGATCAGTAATTTCTCTAAATCTAGGTTGAATAAAACAAATGTTTTTTGCCATTCATTTGTCCTAGGCCCCTTGGTGTTTCCATGGCAACCATGGCAGATGTCATTATCTGATGGGAAGTAAAGAGATGGCAAACCTTGAAAATAGGACAAAAGTTTAATTTATAGACACATTCGTAGAACACACAAAATAAATTGTACGTATGGCTTAAAGAATATGAAAATTTCCCACAGATGACAAAATATATTGAGAGAAATATAAGTAGGAGTACTGCAAGGGGGGGAATGAAAAATAAGGAGGTTCAAAAAATTGTATAACTGAAATCTCACATGTAATCTGTTTGACAGTATGCAGTATTTTATCATGAACACGTCTTCACTAAAGATCCTGGTACAAATAAGGCAACACCATGGCACCATGACCAGGCTTATTATCCCATGGATGGATGGAAGGTAACATCAAATGAAATGACATGCAACTCCAGTTAACACGTATATTTTATCAAGCGAGCTTTTGGCTGTCCTCAAATTTTTTTTTATCCAATTATTTCCAGATCAGCACATGGTCTTACTACATACAGTCGAACCTCTCCACAACAGCCACCTTGGGGACAGAGAAAAGTGGCCGCTGTAGAGGGGTGGCCATTCTGAGGAAGTAGGGGTGTAACATGACACCTGTTTTAAAAAATTTAAAAAATGCTCATTTTAGAATATAAACTGTTCATAGCACAATCAAAATATGTCACTAAAACTAAACTAAACAGAAACAGTCAATGGTTAATTGGCCCTTGGCAAGAGGTCATTTTGGTAGTCAGGACTTATTTTAATGGCCGTTGCTGTTGTAGAGCAATGGCCATTGTAGAGAGGTTAAAATAAGAGTGAATGTATGGACTGTCCACCCTGACCAAAAAAACACAGCCATTGTAGAGAGGTGGCCGTTAGTTGAGGTTTGACTGTATATAAATGGAAAACAAAGGCTGGGCTATGGATTTCTGGGTTTTAGTTTTTGAAAGGCAAAGTAACAAAAATTGTAAAACTTAGTAATGACAACTGAGCAGTTTAAATTCATTGAAATTCCATATGTTAATTAGTAAAAACTTTAATAAAATTATTTTAAGAGTTCGTTTTCTGATATATTGAAGGTTCATCTCTCTTCTTTTGAAAAAGATAAGGGTATCCAACTTGACCACTAAGATACTAGTATGCAACAACAGAATTGTTCTGGCATCATTCTTTTTTTTTTGGTGGATCATTTTTGGCCAGTTTAAGAAAATTAAAAAATTAACAATTATTCACCGAAGTGGACGGTGAATAGTGGTGGATATTTACTGAGCCGCGAAGCAGCAAGGTTAATATCCATCACTTTCACTGACACTGAGGTGAATAATTGTTTTAGTATATACCACACAAGCTGAATAATTAGCGGACCAAAATGTTATTTTATGTGTGACAAGCGGTCGGAAATTTCAAAATCTCTCACGCCGGCTGCTCGGAGATGAATAGTACTTGCTAATCACCTCCAAGTTAACCAATCAGAGCATGTGAAAAGTACTATTCACTCGTGTGGTATATACTAAAATAAAATATCATTTCCCTGTTGACAGAACTGTTCTTTATGGATACCTGTAACACCTGTGTCTAAAGCATCATGTCTGAAATATGTTGGTGGATCACACAAGTGGGGAAAATGGTTTATTCCAAGAAAGTTTGCATCATCAAATAACTATAAGTACACAGACCCAAACATTGAGAATACTGACAAGGCTTTTGAAGACATCCCTGATATTGATGCCCATCCAGAAAAATATCAGCTGTCTGCTTGGGATCTGGAGGTAATGACTAACTTAAAACAGGAAGGTTGGCTTGGCAATGAGAACAATTACTAAACAAATATTTTTGGACAACAATTTAGCCAATTTTTTCGCATTTCTATCTGGGATTTGAATGTTGACGAGGAACGTTCTGACGCCGATAACACACTTGATGGATTTAGCCAATCTTGAGATTATAAGGAAAATATAAATTTTAAAATCCTTGTTTGCATTGTCCTCAGCATGGCCATCGTGATTGCTTAAGTTGTTACCTCATGGGTAAATACAATAAATGTCAATTAATGTCTTCTAGCTGAAGGTAGTAAAGCAACAGTCACACAAAGCACATTCAGTTTCTTTCCTTTTTCCTTCTTTTTTTCTTTTTTTTCATTTCTTTAGAAAAAAGGTAGCCCACCCTGAGGCCATAGTGATGTTTCTGAGTCAAACAAAGTTCCACCTCAGAGAATGGATATTAATCGTAACATGAATTAAAGTGACAAAAATTGGACCAAATTTGATGTTTAAAAAGTTTGACTAAAATAAATTCTAATCAATTGTATCAGGCTTGAGATACTCTGTAAACTGCATTTTGAAAACTCCTAGCATCTGTCATCATTCTCTAGTGTTATTGTAGGTAACTATCTCATAGTTTACATTTACATTTACATTTTCATTCTTGCCTTGATTTAACAGCCTGGAGATTGTATAGCATTCCACATGCGAACCCTTCATGGAGCAAAGCAGAGTGTAGACACAGCTGGCAGACAAGTGGTCGCCACACGCTGGCTGGGAGAAGATGCAACATTTGCAGAGAGGCCTTGGGAGCCGTCACCAAACTATACTGGAGGATTAAAACCTGGTGAACCTTTCTACACAAGTGATGCTTTTCCAATTGTGTGGAGACTGAACAAGTGAACAGAAGTGTTTCCTCAAGACTGTAACAGTGGTACAGCAGGGACTGACTATCCAAGACCTCCACCTCTTTGGTGAAAACATCTAGTCCAAATGGCAAAATATGCGCTCTGTTATTATTTGTTTCCGCACGCCTGTATTAAAAGGGGTATACATGTATCTGGATTTGAACACAGTCTTTTACATTGGTGATTAAGTAGTCTTCCCTGACTTAAAAAGGTTATTTATACAATGTAGTTTGATGCATATTCTCAGTTATAATAAATGGATTTATCAGCATAAACTTCAATCGGTGTCATGACGTTGTCTTCTTTGTCGTGGTCTTTCATTGTCCATCCTGCCTCCGTGTTTTGATGTCCTTGGGCTGTCAAGATCAGACGAGTCATGACGCCTTCTGGACTGTTTTTCTTTTTCATCAGATGATTCACTCTCAGAGGAAGAATCATGTCTCTTATGTTTAGAATTCTTATCAAGTTTGGAGTCAAGATCAGTTTTTCTTTTCCTTGTGTGTGTAGAAGTCTTATCATACTCCTTCATGTCAGTCTCTTCATGATAATGCCTTCTTTTCCTGTTTTTGCTCTCCTTTGAAGTTGAATTGTCATCAGCATGGCTTTTTTTCTTGTGTTTCTTTTCTTTTTTGGATTTCTTTTCTTTTTTAGCTTTCTTTTTCTTTGTTTTTTCCCTGGAATTATCATCTTCTGTACAACTCCTTTCAAGTTGTTGAGTCTTCTGAAAGCTTTTAGTGACAGGATCTGCATCACCTTCCTATCAAGATTAGAACTTTTTGTATCAGTAATAAACTAATAAATGACAAAAAATTCTTATGCATAATTACCTCGCATGAACAAAAATTACCCATTGCAAAAAGTCTTGCTTACATTAAAGTTTCTCACACCTCAGGCACCTTCATGTTGTTCTCAAATTTAAATTCTTTTCATTGTTGCCTCTTTGGGATGTTGCATGATAAAATTTAGGCTTAGTGGTAAAATTTGCAAGACAATTAGGGCTATTAGACTGTTATTTGACTCATACTCAATTTTAAGCTCTTTTAGAGGATGACAACTGAGCTCCCAAAAATGCTGGGAATTGGGCCTAACCTGACTCAAGCCTTCTATGAGCAAATACATGTACTCTTAAACATGACATCATATTGACAATCACATGCAACAAAAAGAGCAAGTGATCAGTTTCAAAGGACATTTCCAGGCTATTTTCACACAGAATTGTAATCTTATATAAAATATAAGAAAATAACCTGAATAAGTAAACTCTCAGTCAAAGATATTTCCACACTAAAGATGGTGAGGTCCTACACATCTCCCAAAAAAATTTGATTATCTTTTAATAAAATATCTCTTCACATTCATCTGCATTACAATTGCGCAACTACTAACAAGATTTAAAATAACATAACTGGTACAGGGTGTGGGGACGTAATAACTGAAAATATGAAAATAGTTTCAAACCCTCTGACCTGCTGTGGGCCTGTGGCTCCAAGAGTTTCCTTTACCGGCACAGACAGCCCATCCATGAGACGAGCTCTTGAGCTGTTCAGAAAAAGGAAATTAATGCGAAGATAACAGTGTTGCAGCATTTACTTTAGATCAAACAGTTTCTACTATCTAATTAGTCATCAATTTGTTCATATAATTTTGGTTGCAGTAAAATAAAATAGGATTCCTCTTGTATGGCATCTTTTCCAATGTCTTCCAAACCCAGTAATGTACATGTACATATAATAAAGACAACAGTAATGAATCCATAGAGCATTCATTTAAGTCTATGGTTTATAGCACAATATGTAAATTGTAAGGTTGTGGCTATTCTGCAATCAAAACATGAAGCATCCTTGGCTATTTTAGAAACTTCAAGTGAATCATGGACATAATACTTACAGATGTTTCATACTAGTAGCTTTAAGCTTAGGAACATTAAAATGAAATCATGAACACATTAAAATATTATTATGCACCTTCCGAATCCCATGCCTTCCACTCTTTCAATGTCCATGGAGTCACGCTCAACTTGGCCTTTACGGCAAACTTCAGCCAATTCCTTACATGTAAATTGCAAATACAAATTAGCTTTACATGCTGATTCCTTACTGATGGAAAAGATTTAAAAAAAAAAACATCTACTCTAGGTCAGAGTGTGTAGATCAAGACCTGTTTTGTAACTCCAGTTGCAACTTTCTTGCCAGATCCCTTCCCTCTGCAAAAACACAAGTGAGGCATTAGCAAGAAAACATGTTCATCAAAATGAAGTGATCAAACAATCAATATCAAACAGTGTGGGAATCTATTTTTTGTTGAACCCAATAAGCTGTAACACCTGAGAGGGGTGTCACAAGCGAATGGTATGGCTTTGTCTTAAACTTGTGCATTAACACAATGTAAAGAAGACTTTTCTTTTGCACACATATAAGGAAATGCCAAAGTTGATGAAAAAAGGTAATGCTAGCAACTTCATTTGTTCATCATTTGTAGCATCACAACTATCAAGAACCTTGTAACCTTGTTGTTGAGAATATCATGAGAAGTATGAATACAAATGGTTAGTTTTCTCAACCATGCTGTTTGCTTGTTTGTTTGTTTGTTTGCTTGCTTGTTTGTGTTTAGGTCAGTCTATTTATAGTCATGTAAAAGCAATCATCTTTCAGTCTGATAATCCAAAAAACTACTGACACCTCTTTATCAGTCTTGAACATGTAAAGTTATGACTTGGAAGGGAGACAATAATAATATTGCTATATACATGAATGGTGTTAAATAATATATTATTTGTCTTACAATGCTATTGCCAATGCTTCAGCCTCCATTTTCTTTATGGCATCTTTTTCCTATGGACCAGATTTGACATCAAAAATATGAATTACATTTCTTCATCTCAACTTTCAAAACTGTGACTTTTACTGCAAAAGTATAGCCTGCGTAGCAGGCGTATAAAGGGGAGGGGGTGGGGGAGGAGGAAGAGAATTCGGGGAAAAAAAAAACAGAGGAGGGGGGGGAAATCTCTTCTTCTCCTCCACCCCCTCCCCTTTATACGCCTGATAAGCAGGCTAGCAAAAGCATGGCTCCGAATGCTCACAATCTGCAGAGTTGTTAAATAGTATTCTTAAATAGCTAATAGCTTCTTTGTGGCTGACATGTGGAATAGGTCACTGCCCACTTTTAAGAAATTAGTCTTTTTAAAATTGTGAAATGTAAGTATGGATACAAATGCTATATCACTGAGGTGAATATACTGTACCGACCTATAAAGTATGTAAATTACCTGTTGCTTTGACACTGTTGAACTTCCTTTGCCACTTTTTGTGTACCTAGAGAAATTAACAAAAGTGAAATGTGATTTACAGTACGTACTCTATCCAACATGGCTATACATTCTAGTTATAAAACACGTTCTTGTGGTATATGAGGGATTGTTGCACAAGTCACTTGTACTTTCGCAGTATACAAATGAGCCATAAGGCAAGTGTGTATACCAAGAAAATACAAGCGACAAGTGGGATAATCCATGACATACCACAAGAAAGCATTACATAACTATTTTATACCATGCAATAGAAAATAGAGTGGCCAACACATATGTAGAGGGTACGATTGGCAGGTTGGGGATAATACCGTGGAGTATACAACAGTCTTCCTGTATTCTGATTGGCTCTATTTTCTATGGCAAGATATAAATCTTATTATTAACCAAAGGTGAGAGCCATGTCTAGTGGATCAAGTGTAGTGAGGTCTGTACAGAAATGACCCAGGCCCAGTATTCTCTCTGTGTGGTCCAAAGCAATCTTGACACGAAATTTAAAACACAACTTCAAAAACCTTCCCAATTACACAACTATTATACAGTGTAAATTGTAGGTAAAGGTAAAGTCTGTATATGCACCAGGTAACCCCTCAGGCCTAGGCTTATCTTCAGTTTCTGTCGCATGAGGTGACTAGGAGTGTGAATGGGATACTAGTCCATCACAGGGTATTACATTTGCCAGTACTTATTCTTATTATATGGCCAGCTCCATGAGCGGGCAAGATGAATCAAATCCTGCGCTGTGATTGGCTACATGAGCGGGCAAGATGGAGCTATCTTGCCCGCTCGGGACTACCCTCTGTGTCCAGCAAGAAAAATTTCCCCAAAAACCATATAATAAATCCTTTATTGACCAAGCTTTTTCTGTCAAGATCACTGGACACTGGCCTCGCTCTTTTTTTGCACGTTTATGGACCTCGACTCCGTCCATAAACACGCAAAAAAAAAAAACTTGGCCAATATCCAGCCATCTTGACCTCACACCTGGGTGGAGAGACGCACTGTGAGAGTAAGCAATAGTGTCTTACCCAAGAACACAACACAACGTCCTCAGGCCAAGGCTCAAACCTGCACCACTCAATCCAGAGTCGAGCACACTAACCATGAGACCATCGTGCCTTCACAGTGTTGATATCGGCTTGAATTCGAACTGGTTTTTTGTTTGATCACTTGACTGAGATCAACACAGGAAAGTAACTGGGGCTAACTATGACTGTTGCTAGTTTTCATTACCAGTGAAGATCCTTTCCTTTTTGCCACCTTCCCACAGGAGCCTTCACTGAATGACCTTTTGTGAGATAAAAATATAATTTTGTAATGTTTTAGAAAACGTATTTAACTGATGCCGTGATACCAATAAATGTGAGCCACATTAAAATAAATTTAACACTGTGAAGTTGTCTGAAAAAATACCAAGGGTTCTAAGTTCATTTTTTTTTTCCGAGATTCCATAATTAAATAAGAATTTGAACTGAATAAAGAATAGCAATTAAAGCCCTAAATCTTCAATTCACCTAAATAACTTTCTCTGTACTTATCAGCTTTCACATCTTCCCAATCGAACTGGTCTTGTCCTCCACGAACTCCGCCTCTTGAAGGATGGTACATTGTGCTAATGTTGTTTTGCAAAGGAAATTCGACGCACTTTTTCCGAATAAAAACGTAAAAAAGTATTGTTCAACTACAAGGTTTTGAAACCGTTTTGGCCGCCGCCATCTTGTCCTATCTTCTAGTACCCGGGCTTCCTCGGCCAAAAAATTCGGCTCCCGCCGTTTTTTTGGGCTCTTCTCTATCAAGCTCTCTCTCAAGTCCTCTCTTTATGAAGGGAAAAGCGGAATTCAAAAACGTCGTTTAAATCAAGTTAAATCGGCAAAATAACCACACCAGGAGCAAAGAACACACGTATGGAATAAGGTAAGCCATTTTTATTGAGAATTTTCACTTAAACTACCTCCATGGATATCTTGTAGAAAATCCCATATTAACCCTTATAATTCGATGTCATATCGTGTCGCTTGTGTGGTTCATAGAGAGAGCTTGGGCTGCCTGTGCGAGCGCACGCATTCGATCGTGACCGGAAAGTATGGTGAGTGACGCACACACAGTTGCAGAGAGGGCTTAAGGAAGACGACAAAATATGGCTTTAGTTGGGTAGCTGAATCAATGACTAGATCGAGGTCACACCTAAAATGAGAAGTTATATCCGAGGAAGATCAAGAGTTATCATAACCCACTAAGAGCTGATCTCAAATAATTTGGTTTTCCAGCTACGGTAGTTAAGCTGCGGATGTTATTTTGGATTTTTGGAGTCAAAATATTACAAAGAAGTATATTAAGCTCTAGTTGTTTGTTCGCCTCTGTCTCTGACTGGTTATGTCATGATTACGTTCTCGATAATCATTACTGTTTTAGTTTAAGTTTACAAAAGCTTTTGAAACACTCTATGTTTTTATGATCATGCAAGCAAAGCTAGTTGTTGTTGCTGTTTTTGTTGTTGTGACCACAGTAAAACAAATTGACGTCAGTTTTTCATGCGTCTGTCCCGTTATCCGGGAGCGAAGAAGGACGGCTGTTTTCGCAGGCTAATCCTGTTATTGATCATGAATTTCGTCATAACATTGTCAAAGTAGCTGTGGATCCACGAGGCGATAGCCGACGTGCATAATGGTTCTCAGATCGCAAAGAAAATAAGACTCTGAGCCCGAGAATTTTTTCATGATCAATGAAATGCACAAATTATGATAGTTTTGTTTGCAAATGATGTCATGATCGGTTCAATTAAATTCGACTCCAATCGAATCCTGTTCGTAAATTTCACAGCTTCCACTTGATTTCATTTTCATTTGTAATTTATATCAGGCATTTCGAGAGATCGTATTAACAGGTTTAATAATCGTGTCCAAATAAAATTTAGGTTGGATACGGGATACGAGGTACAAGGTGATCGTTGCTGGTGTTTCAAAATAACCTGCTTTTCACGTAAGGAACTGTCCGGGACTTTGTTGAGAAAAGCGGCCAAATAAATAACTAGGTGAGAGGGCTTTGAGGCCTTGGAATAGAGCGTTTACACATGACGTCACGGCAGCCATATTGGTGTTCCAAAGCAATCCTGTGGGAATTGAACTCTTTTCTTTTGTAAACGCTTCCTTTTGTTTCAATAAATTTGCATGGCTCCAGACCACGTGAGTGAAAACGCTCTATAGAGACCGCTGGCGCCATTACACTATATACTGCTGTAAATCCCAGTTTAATATCAGAATACGCTCGGCGGGTCATTTCGATTCAGACAGTTCCATGCAGTCTCGTTTTATGATCCCGCAATATACATGACATAGTTTGCCTAGGTTGTCAATGACTTGACTCAATTTTCTGATTTGGCGGTAGCAACTCTTTTGAAGACGCATAATACATTTAAAACACTTCAACTGGGTTCAAAACAATACTTCGATCTCGGTGCATCCTGTCAATTAGTCAAATCGCTAAAAGGAAGCGAGTGATTGCCGAATGACTTGAAACGTGACAATTTTTTCTGGCTAGATTTTTCTCACTTTGACTTCGCTACTACTCAGTAAGCCGCTAAAGTTTCTCCTACTAGACGGTTTCTATTTCTCGATATAAATATACCTCAAAAATAAATAGAAGAAACGAAAAAGTTATCAGAGATGGGCGTACAGGAACACAATACTCAAGAAGAGAAAATTCTTCAAAACCGTGCGTCGCATTTTGACGGCTAAGTAGAAAATCCAAATCGAAAATTATCTGACGGTATTTTCAATCACCCGCCAGGTTCCACCTGCACTTGACAGTAGCACGTCATCGGTGAGCGGTAATTCTTCCACTGTAAAAATTTCATAAACCTTTTGCTTTCATCGCTTTTTAGATAAGCGAAGGCTTTAATCAACATTTTACCCTAATGCAATTTATATTAACCCTCGCAAAACGATTCCGCAAGTGGGTTCTTTCCCGGTTCTTCCTGAATTAAATTGCAAATATGGATTTTTTTTTCCCCTCTCCTTCTGTCCCACTTGGATGTTGAAACTGAATACTTCATACAAGAATTATCATCTCAAATCGAATGTTGCCACATTTTTGGCGATGGTATAGAGTTTCGTGATCAATATGACGACCATGATGTCTTTTCAAAGCCTTTCGATAAAACTTTTTAAGAGCTGTTAACAAAGCTCTTTGTTGCTTTTAGACGAAGAAAAACATTAAAAGTACTATGATCTTCGCGTTGCATCTCGATCAAAAGGAAGCGACAAAAGAAATAGGATCAGACAGCCTTGATTGAAAAACCCGACACAAATGTGTCTAGGAATTATGTATGAATAGATTTTCATTTATTAGTCATATTTGTTGTCAGTAGTTTCTTGCAGTGTATACCGAACAATTTTTCTTTTCTGGAATTAAACGCACAAGAATTTTCAAAACCCTTTTCCTATGCAAATTTCCTGTGCGATCTATTTTCATCTATGACCGATCGTTTATAAGCTTTTTAAGTGACTCTGACATAATTTGTTTCGAGTCTCGTTTCACCTCTTGGGCGGAAATATATCGAACGATACATGTAAGTCTGGCAAAGCAGCCTGTGATTGGCCAAACCCAGGATGATTTGTCCCCAAGAGGGTGTCATGACTAAATAAGTCTCGTTGCCATTGGCAACTGCTCGGTCATGTGGTTCTAAACCCGCGTAACATAAAAACAAATACGACTCGAGTCACACAATCGATTTCATTTTTTGTGAACTCGCCAATGCGTTGCCACCTGCTCACAGCCACGGTCTGTTTTGAGTCGTAGCTTGTAGCGCGCACGCCAAACTAGCGAGGAGTGTGATACCAAGTATCTTTCTACCCGTTTCCAACAGAGAAAGGCTTCATCCGTTTTCTTCAAGGATGGGTGCCACACTTTCCATTAATCGGAAAGATTTGCTCCACGAATATTCCATATGGAATCTCAAAGCTCGCGAGAGCGCCAAATCGTACCACTGCAAGTACTGTTATCATGTCACTAGCGACGTCCATGCCAAAGAGAACAAGGCGCCGCAAACGACGTGTGACGCGCTTGCCGCGTACCTCCACAAATGCGCCAATGTAGGCAAGAAGAAGATGAAGTCCAAAATCGAACCAGCACCGGCGAAATCTAACAAGCCTAAGGAAAGCGAAACAGAGAAAACCGACGCAGCACCGCCGGTTCTCGGGCAGAACCGAGAAGTTAAACTGCCAATCACTTCGACAGACTCCAAGCAAGTTGTCAGCGAGGTCGTTGCTGTTCCTTCTACGAAGGCCAAACAGCCGATTTCTTCGTTTATGATCAGCAGCGACGCCCTGCGCTGTCTTGGAAACTTCGTCCGCTGCCACTGCAAGAATATAACGCGATTCCGCGCGTCAGAAGTGATTTTATGGCTGCGAGGAGTTGACAGGGCGTTACTCTTGCAAGGATGGCAGGATCAAGCTTTTCTGACACCACCCAATCTTGTCTTCTTATTTATGCTGCTTAAAGAAACTCTGTCGGACAAAATCCCAAACCAAGCTCAGTTGCGCGCGGAAATTTTAACATGCCTCTACATGGCATACACGTACAATGGCCCGGAAATAAGCTACCCGTTAAAGCCATTTCTCGTGGATGGAGACCGGCGAGCGTTCTGGGACCGATGTATGCTTATAACAAACAACTTGAGCGATAAAATGCTCCAGATGAACAGAGAGCCGAAATTCTTTGGTGAACTCTTGGTGGAATTAAAAAATTACAGTGGAACTGTCATTGACAGAAGAGATGGCTAGGAAAAATATACCGAGCCCTTTGCTTATTGGAAACTGAAGTGTTCTTCTGGCTTCAAAAACTAAGGGGTAAATAATTTTCGTGACCAATACAAACTACAAGGTAAAAAAAATTGAATCGGGCTAGAATTAAATGTAGAGTATATTCTAAATAACTTTGAGGAGGTTTCAATACTAACAATGTGCGTCGCTTTTCATCAAAACTAAACTTCCCTCTGTTTTGAAACATTGCAGCTGATTTTCTACAGTTCATAACTAATTCAGTGTGTCTTGGCTTTGAAAAATTACAATAGCACAGTAAACAAGACGCTGCAAAACTACCACTCCTGACCTTCAATGCATTTGGGTTTTTGCCTGTTAATTTTTCCGGTCAAATAATTCAGCGTAGAGTGAATCACCTTGCCGAGGATGGACGACTAATGGGGAAAAACTGTGCGGTTTCTTTCGTTTATAAATATGAAATGAAAGTCAAGTTTACCTAGTTGAAACGCGCTACATCCTTCTTGATAATTCTTTTTTTGAAAAAGTAAGTTGTTTTGAGCGATAAAAGGAGTAGCTCGCAAAACATAGATCGCCGATGTGTATGTAAAATAGAGATTTTATTCAAAACAAAAGAAAATGATGATTAAAATGTTTATTTATAACAAAACATCTGTTTCGTGGGGCTTATGCTTTCAGAAGTTGAACTGAAAAGGGTTTGAGAATGAAAACCCGCTTGAATTTCATTATATAAATAAAAGCTGACTCTCAGTAAGTCCCGTGTTTCATCTTAGTTGTCAAACAACACAGGAAGTTTTCCTTCTTTCCTTTTTCTTCTATTCGATGTTTCTACGAAGACGGAAGACCGGCAAAGTAGGCCACAACTGATTCGCGTTTTGATTAAGCTTGCTGATGGTCTCGCAATTCAACTTCCTCTCGCGCACAACTTCGAACCAGAAAAAAAGGGTCTGCTCTGAACGTTTGATTTTTAATAATACGAACATGATATGTGTAGCATTTCAATCAACCACGCAAAAGTAGAGATAAAGAAAACCTTAAGCTTGCGCGGTTAATTGATTCCGCGCTGAATCATTTTCATGGCCGCTTATCTCTCGTTCAATAGTCACAAAACTGAATTCGACATCTTCCCTGGAAAGAAGCCATTCTTTTGTTTTTCACCATTCCCTTGGTTGTATATATTTGCGTCCCACCCGCCGTCAAATTTTTAATCGAAAACCTGCGACACGGTTAATATAATGCAAAAAATCATTTGCAGCAAGTTAATCCGCAAAGAATACGTTTCTTTGTTGTAATATTATTCGCTTGTTTTCGCGCGGATTAAGCTAAGAAGAAATGGCTGCTTCCATTATACTCATCTTAAAGTCATATCT
This sequence comes from Orbicella faveolata, assembly GCF_042242905.1. NCBI lineage: Eukaryota > Metazoa > Cnidaria > Anthozoa > Scleractinia > Merulinidae > Orbicella > Orbicella faveolata. Next base: position 31,480,967 of record NW_028301540.1, read on the forward strand.
TTAGATTCTGACGTTACTCAGAATTAATACACATTCAATGTTTTCGCATTTCTTTGAATTCGTCATTTCTATTATTAAAAACGTTCATCGATTTAACGCTTCCAGCGAATTCTGACAAAACCGAATGCTAATTTCATTATTGTGCAGATTGTCCAAGAAGCATCGACAGAAGCTTTCCGGGCGTTAAAATTCAGGTTTTAAAATACCAATGCTATGAATTGCGCGCGTGGACTATATTTCCAAGGTTAAAAGCTAAATTATAATAAATGGCAATTCTGTTTCCTTTAAAAATATGGGAAGCACATGTGGAAATATTCGTTACAAATTTTGTTTTGCTCAGTTTTGTGTGATTAGCACGCCAACGCTAGTAAAGTCGATAACCCCCTTATTGCATAAAAATCAAACCAAACATGAACTTTCGCGCACGACAAGAGTTTCTCAAAATGTGTATTTTTCATTCTGTATTCGTTCAGATTTGCTTGCCCACGATTGTTAATTTTTAAGGCTGTCTTTAAAGAGTCCCGACAATTTAATAACAGACTCTAATATGGGAAAAGAAACCATTCTGCCCTTATGTCGCTTTGCGGAAAAGTTCGTTGCGAAAAAATGACTAACTTAGCCCGTTCAATGGCTTTTGGCCAGAACGACGCTATAGATGACGGATAAAATTTGGAGTTGCACACATGAAAACGCAAAGGGACAGGTTTTATATATGTTTATGAAATGGTCGAGCTGTTTGTTTATAAAATGGCATTACACTTGAGCATAAATTATAATTCCTGATCACAACAGTTTTAAAACCATTCCGGACTTATATGACTAATTGAGCGACAAACTGACAACAATATAAGTCGGACTTTGGCAAAAACAGACTCTCGCGAAAAAAAAAAAAAAAGGAAATGCCTCCAGAATTGAAAAAAAAAAGTATAATAATAAAAATTTTGCATAGTAAATGGTTTGAACCCAGGAGAAACGTCAGCCACCAGCAACAGTTCTTTTCAGAACTACCCTCACCCGGACGATTACACTGTACGAACTAATAAAAATTCTACTAAACTTTATTCTCTCCCAACGATTTTTCCTTCAACATATTTTTCGCGTCAAAAGTGCATTCAGCGACTTTTCGATCATTTTCTGATGTTTATTTCTATTTTTAAATATGAGCCAGTCTAATATTAGTTCTCCTTTCTGACAATCAAAAACTATGACAGGCTATAATGGCGGGTTCCACCTAGTTCCAGTTGAAGCAATGGAATATGAGCTGCAGTGACCTTAACGTAAACACGTAAAGATGAAGCGCCTGGCTTGATTAAAATCCGTCTTTAGCAATTACACCATAGGTAATAGTGAGAGCAATTTCAAACCACAAAAATGCTTCAAAATTGACAAACATGTGCCAATTAGCCAGTCACAAGCGAGCTATTGCCTTACGAAAATGGAATCATTAGGAAGACGAGAGGAAACAATTTTAAAAAGGCCATTACTGAAATGAGAGCTCGCTATGAAGTGTTTCCTGGGGTTTTCAGACTGACGCTCAGCGCTGAAGGAAATAACAAGTCAAATAATACTCATTAAATAAGTTTGATTGCAAAAAAAGTTCTTCCTGTCGTATACCAACGGTACAGTTTTTTAGTAAACGTTTTTCAAATATGACTCACTAAGGTCCAACACAGAGAAAAACCTATCTCATTTCGTCATGGTCAATCCACAGAACAGAAAAAAGAACATTTGTTGTTTTTAATTAGAAAAAAGTATAAACATTTCAGTTTCTGGTTTCAAAGGAACTAGGTGGGGTTAGAAAAAAGAAAACCCCAAAGATTCACTTTTGATTTACAAACTACCGTGAATAATCATAAATGTACAGATGTATGTATCTATCTCTTAAGACGAAGAAGTTGACTATTCTCTTATCACACCGTCACAGCTTATTCTTACTCGGAGAGTATGCAATGAAACTTTGCATGTTACAATCAACATCCAATCAGGATGTAACAGAAAATGTAAGATCCCCATCGAGTGAAAAGTAATGTTATGTTGATAAATAAACTTAATGCGACGAAACCTTTCAACCTTATTTCTGGCTTAGACCACTAACACAATCTGTTTGGAAAAATACAAAATACTATAGATAATTTTAGCAATTTGAAACAGAATGCCTAGCTCGAAAATCAATGTTGAAGACTTTGCCACTGCGAAAAACAAAACAAAAACAAGTATATGCAATATTAATCAAACTATATTCTAAAAGACAATCACATTTAAACGAGCTGAGATTACTTACTTTGAATAATAACGATTGAATGCTTGATTTTTAAATAAAATTCTAAAAATACAGACATTATTTCCAGGGACCGGATTTTGTTTTGAGTCAGGAGAACTTTCGTCAACCCCCACAGTGAGGTGTATCAGTAATTATAAATTTGCAATATGTTTTTAAGTGCCACCTTTGTAATCTACAATACTATTAAACCCCCGAGGAAGTTTCTTTTTGAATGCATTCGGTCTTATCAAGTTCCGTCAAGATTAAAAATATAGCTGTTGCATTTGCAATTTTATATAATAAGCGCACATGAAATTTGCTAAGTCTTTTATACTGTAAATCGGAACTAGTTTCATGCAGTAGAAGTTTACAAACTTTTGGTTAAAGATAATTTGACGTTTATTTGTATGGTAATGACACTCTAACACGCGTTTTCAAATTCAGTAAGATTTTTTCAAACAAGTAGCATTACAGTAATCAAGTTAAAAGCATATAGTGTCAATTTCTTCATCATACGATTATTAAAATAACACAGACAAAAACTGCTGATGGAATGGTCTTAACTTTTTTAAAAGCTCATTCGAGCCGATGTCAAATCCCTCAGGCAGAAACATTCATGGTTTGATGGTTTCACTTTTAAAAGTGCACTTTGAGATGATAGTCTCCCGCCATTTAAAACTGCCAAAAGGAAAATCTCGTTCCATCATTTGCGTGAAGCGAATCATGTTTTCAGAAAGTTTGAGATTCCTCCAATTTTTGACTGCGTTTAAATGACTTGCAAAGATCATCAAAATTAAACCGAGCGCTTGCTTTATGCGATAAAACGTGAATGAAGTAAACCAATTAAAACTGCCACGGTAGTTGAAATTTTGAAAAGACAGTTAATAGCAAATGGAAAGAGCAACAATGAGAGGAAGTTTTTACTACATGTTGTGATTGGTGCATTATAAAACTTGCGTAATAAACAGTAGAGAGGACACCACGCTTTACTCAGCAGGACAAGAATTCTGTCAAAAAAGTGATTGACGAAAATGACTTACGTAAGTCGAAGCACGGTTGGTGCACGTTTTCCCAATCACTGCAAACACACGCACTTTAAAATCTCTCACGTTCCACGGAACAAGTGCCAATTCTTTTGACCTCAAATTCTGTTGAAGCAAACAACTGTCTCTAGAACAAAACTGACAATGACCGCACCAAAAATCAAAAACAATTCTCTGACGACAGTGCGGTTTCACAGCTGAAAACTATAGCCGAGAACAATCTCATATATTACCATTTTAAAAACACGGGAAAACATAACTCGGGGCGTCAGGATGACGATGCAATGCTGAGATTTATCAAAATTTTGATGAACAAAATAAACCCCACATTTGTCAAGATTTGGTTGAAATGAGTTAAATGCATTAGAAGTTGTGACAAATACTTTTTGGCCACTGCCAACGCTTCGCGTGCACTCGTGTAAGAGCGTCAGTTTTCCATACGAAAGCCAAAGAGCATGAAATATTAACGAGCTCATGGGTACCCCTGTATTTTCGCGAAAAGACTCAAGCTGTTGCCTCCTTGTTTTCATGCCGTGAATGAAATGATACCCAATTAGTAGAACAAGTGCCACTGACGTTCTCGCACGTACAAGAATTGTTCTCGCACGCACATTTCGGAAACAAATAAAAAATAGCTCACTTATAGTTTAAATACTACAGCGCGAGACCAATCAATATGCTTTCATCTGATTGGCTAAGAAAAACTTCGGTATGGTTGTCATGCCAACTGATCGCGCTTAATTGCTTTTCTCGAGAACATGATCAGAGCGATTTCCGTCAGAGGAAGAATTTCTATAAAATTCTCGTGGAAGCAGTCTATTATTTCCTAAATAAAAAAAAAAAAAGAAAATTAAACCTGGACAAAAGACGTGAGAAATCCCACTTGGTTGAAAGGGTTCAGTTTTTTTTGGTCCCATGAAAAACGGGCAATACTTCACATCAAGCTGACATATAGCCTGATTCTCAGAGGTCCGAGGTCGTTCGCGGCCACTTCGCTTCTCCTCTCTCCCTCGTGACGTCTGAGAATCAGACATACTACGTTTCTACTAAATGCATTTCCTCGATTAAAAGCGGAGGCGACGGTTTATTGAAACTTTGACCTGGTAGTTTTTTCTTGATCACATTTGAGAGCTCTATTATCTTTATACCTATAGGCCTCTAAATTAAAAAAAAAAAAAAACAAATCCAAAATCCATAAAACGATGTTCCGTTCTTAGTCAATAAACTCTTAACGGCGCGGACAAATAAATCGAATTGGTTTTCTAGTGGTTAGTTCATTAGTCTTGAACACAGATAAGTCGATAAGAACCAAATTCGTTTACCCTTCGAGACAGCCGGGGAGAGACAGAAGATCTCTCAGTTCTCGCAGGGTATTGCCATAAGTTTGTGGACTTGAAAAATCTCTTGAAGAAGACATTCTTGGTACGATCAACTCTCTTTAAGGCAGATAGCCGCGACCCTGCGAAGCAATTTTACCGATCAGTCGGTTTATAGAGTTGTGTCCTGGGAGTTACAGAAAAAAAGTGAAATTCAGTCGGAACCATCGAAACAGCCATGTCCGCCTTGAGTAAGGTGTCTGCCTTAAAGTAGTGTCCAGTTTGAGAGAGTTGACTGTGCTTCAACTGGTGTTGACCGGTTTATTAATGGGAACAGGAAACATTTACAAGTGCGGGAAAACGCAACCGACGCGCCGACAGCCGGCAGCCGTGATATGATAAGCGCGGGAGAGCAAGTAACTGGCAAGCGCGGGAAATCATCACTGGTGACCGTAAGCGCGGAAAAAGTCGTGTAAGCCATTCGTTGTGCACTTGATTGGCTGAGTAGGGAAACTCCTTCGCTCTCATTGGCCGAGAACACTTGACGTGTTTTATCACCATCATATCGATTAGACGCTATCTTTCGAGCGGACACCGAGTGCAAGTAAACACCGTGTACACAAGGTCGAGTTTTCATTAACGCTTCAGGCGTTTTAATGAACCTTTCAACAACAAACGATAAAAAAGATTGCACACTGCATAAAAGAAGTGATCGCTTTATTAAAATTCTCTCAAGAGTTAGTTCTGAAATAAGCACAGTTTATCATATTTCATTTGCGAAAGTCGAGACATGGATGAAAGTGTTCAGTAACACTTACTTTTGATAAAAACCCATTTACATTTATTTTCACCAAAAAGATGCCAGAAGAAATATTTCCATTTAGGAACATTGTTTAATGGGAGTTTAATCTCAAATATATTTTTCAAATCGGCAATGACTATTAACATTAGCCTTATTCACTATCCTTGAACTTCATAGATATCTCTTTAAAGTACAAAATTACACTGTCATATTAAAAATGCAATTTCTAAAAGCTGCACAAGACGCTCGAGAAACAATTCCTCCATTTTCTTATCGAGTTTATCTTTGTATTAGCAAAACGAATGAATGAGTATAAATATGCAATTCCAACATTCACCGGTCAGACAAAATGTTTTGATTGTCCAGCAATTTATGCACTAACCAATCCCATTTACGAACTTTTTTAGTGAAAGGCAGAAAAACTGCTAAAACGTCATTTTTTCTATTCTCGTAAGTGCACAGCACGAACTTGATGTTTAATCTATTAAATAGATTTTAACGGCTGCAGTGGCTTTCTTAACCTGGGACAAAAGTTTAATTACGAAGACTTCTACTAATAAACTACAATCATTTATGAACGTTTCAAAAAAGTAAACATATTCCAAATGTATCAAAAGTATGACTACTCTATACAACGTCACGATTATCAACAGTTTCTTAAATAAACTGCCAGATTATCGTTATTAAACAGTCTTACCCCAATATAACAAACCCGTTCGGTTGCCCTTTGTGACATAAGCCTTACGTCCCTTCCAAAATTACTGCGTACATTTTGCCACTCAGAAAGATCGAAGATAATCAGTCGCGCGGTGGCCTAAAACTAAATGCGTTGAAGTTCGGTACAGAGTTAGCAACATTTGCACCCATTGTAGGCCTGGGTACCTTGCGCCGGATGGGTATAACACAGTGTGTAACGTACACAGTTATTTTTCTAAGTTTCTGCAGCAATACTCTACGTCTTTTCGGCTTCTGTAGCCACTGAACGTTACCTGTATATCAGTTGATCAGTCACGCTCAGTGCTGCGGCTAAGAGAGCTTCAAAATAATTGTCAAACGAGAGATTGTTGCAGTAACAGGAACATATATCAACGTTTAATGTTAAACTACTTACACCAGTACACAAACTGACGGAAGTTTCAACTCGTTTAAAACAAGTATTCTAAGATCTCCATTACCACGGTGTTCCTCAGCCCTAAAACCAGAGTCTGACAAACTCGCATTTAATAGAAGTATTTTGGCCGCGATACCTCATGAGGATTCCGGCCATAACAGTGTCAGGTCGCTATTTCCAACCTTCTTGAATGTCAGGTCGCTGTTTGCCGGTCCGTTTTTCACGGTCAAGTTGAACGGCTTTTTACCCAGTTCGCATTTCACGCGCGAATCCACGCGGACATCTATCATCCTTCCAAACTTCCTGTAAACAGCAAAGCACGTCATGAATTAGCTAGAAGTTACAAAGTTTTTCTCCCTTCCGGTAGTGAGATAGGTCGTCATAAGATTCCTACTTGAAGGAGCTGTGTTTACGGACAGCACTTTCAATTTTTCAAGTTCAAAATCTTCCTCGAGTTCTTGGACAAGACACTTAACTCTCACAGCGCCTTTCGGTTGGAGGCGTGGTGGCCTCATGGTTAGTGCACTTGTCTCGGGATCGAGCGGTCCGGGTTCGAGCCCTGGTCGGGGACATTGCGTTGTGTTTTTGGGCAAGACACTTTACTCTCACAGTGCCTCTCACCACCCAAGTGTATAAATGGGGAACTGGCAATTTTAATGCTAAGGTTTGCCCTTGCGATGGACTTGAATTCCATTCAAGGGGGAGGAGAAATACTCCTAGTCGCTTCATACTCAGTACTGAAACCGGGATAAGTTCCGACATGGTGGTTTGACAGGGGGCTTTATTTTACCTGTAAAAATCTATTTTATACTCACTGGTAGATTTGCAGGTAGAGATTAGCCATGAGTTCTGCGACTCTATTAGCTTTAGACTCGCCGAACAAACAGATGACCAAGTCGTTATGTTGAATATGAACCACAAGCAGCTGATCGTCACCAGGCGACAGACTCACGCCCGTCACCTGCAAAACAAGACAAGCCAGACTGTGAGGGTTACACTGATGACACACTACCCACCGCGGCCCTGTTACTCAAGGCGAGCTAAACCGATTTTCAATCGAGTCTCGTAAAACCAAACATTACTAACCAATTATACTACTCAAGTAATCTCAAACCGTTGTAGCACCAAAACCAAAGTAATTGCCTGATTACTTTCGACACTCAATTGAAAACCGCTCTAATCTGGAATTAGTCAAAACTTAAAACGCATCACTTCTTTCCTGATTGTTGTTCGATCATTTATAACCTTATGTCAAACTGGGTAACAACATAGGCACGCAAGACGTGCAAGAGTTATTTTTTTCTGTGAAGTTTTGGAGATAGAAGCATTCATGGTACAGTAATGATTTGGTTAATTTGACAAGTTTTTTTGGTTGCGATGTTACATCGGTCATGGTAAGATAGCTAAATAGTAAGCCATAAAATGTTTGACTGAACAAACTACAGTAATCTGACACGTCTCCAGATTAATGTAGTTATCATCTTATTTTCTAACGGGCAATTTGATTCGCTCTTTGATACAACCCGCACTGTGATTGGTGTGACACCCGCACATGCATAACTCCCTCGCTCACCGATCACATAACCCTTCCAACCCCCAAGAGAAATTTTTGCTCAAAAATACTCAAGTTAATTTAGAGACTTTTTCGCATTTTACACAAGTCGTAAGTTTACCTTTTTACACAACACAACACAACACAACTTCACCGAAAATAGAAAGAAAGAGAAAAAAAAACCTCTGACACGTTAAAAGTCTGATTTAATTAAATGCACTTTAACTTGGTGCCACGCAGTCTTCAAAGAACATTTGAACAGTTTTCATACTTTTTCCCTTAAAAAATATCGGACTGAAATGAATGTCATCAAATAAAACTATTAAACTGCTACTGCAGAGACGTAAAAACCGTCCAGAAACAAAACCTTCTTTTTTGTTTAATATCCTGGAAACAATAGCCGATAACTTGTCAGCTCTAATTGAATTTACTCCCATATAAAAAACAAAAGTGTTAAGTTACCATTTGTTACTAAAGATAGCAAACATCTCGTGGGAAAGAGTGATGACGATTCGTCCGCTCTAATTGAATTTACTCCCTTGTGAAAAACAAGAGTGTCACATTACACTTTGCAACTAAAAACCAAAAATGTCTCGTTATATTTGCATGCAACAAGAACAAAACAATTGTTACCCGCACTTACTATTGTAAACGTTACAACTGTTTCAAATCTAAAGTCTCGTCCCCTCTAAAGCAAGTCCTAAGAACTAGACGCGACGATTCGTGACCTCTAATTGAATTTACTCCTCGTGAAAAACAAAAGTATCAAGTTACCTTTGTAACTAAAAATAAAAATATCTCGTTGCATTTGCATACTACTAACTCACGAACTGTTTCAAACCTCAAGGCTCATCTCGTTCATTTAACTAAAATCCTCAGCCTAACCCACAGAAAATGTCGAAGTAAACCCAATATATGAATACTTCCTCCTCTTTTATAGAAGAATAAATATGGCTGTTCTGAACTCTATCGGGATCAAATCTTCTCACATACCATTTACCTTTACAACAAGAAATTTGATTGGCTGTTTATAGTAGATCCAATCTGATTGGTGTGACATACATACATCTCTCACTCACTCACTTACTCACTCACTCACTCACTCACTCACTCACCCATTGACCCGTCCATAACATACCCGACGCGCCGACTAAGAGGTATTTTTTTTACAAAAAAATAACTCAATAAAAACGGTACATTACGATGCAATACAAAGAATTAACTTCAAGTCCTGGGAAGCAAATGCAAGTAATGGTCGTTCTCTTACAAGTGGAGATTGCGTGACGAACCCAAAAACTCCTGCGTAGGAAGCTAAAGGGGAGGGTGTAATGCTGAGGGCGGGAGATCACTGGCATTTAAGGCTAGCCATGCGAAACCTCAAAATAATGGTTGCCATCAAAATTAAATTCTCATAAAGAAGACTATGGAAAATGTAGGAAAACCTCTTCGTCGAATTTTCAAGTAGATCTTAGGAGTAACTGACCTTGTCAAGCGGAATTGTCTTCATGACTTTGTGCTTGTTGTCCAGCTTAATAATCGACGTCGTCGTTACCACCAGAATGCGGTCAGCCACCTTGCTCTTCATGTTAACCTGAACAGAAAATCCCAGGGTTAAACTTGATCAAACCAGCACTAGAGTTGACGACAGCTTCACCTTTCGTTTAGGACTGCCCATTATTTTCAATTTTCATTAAGTAAAAGCCGTTCTACAGGTGGCTCAAATTTGTTTTTCATTGCTTGGCCACTTAAAAAAAACCACTTAACCCACAATATTTACACTGTGAAGTTGTTAGCTTCTTTGATCGGAAGAGTTTGGAATACCAACAAAAAGACAAAAGTTTTAGGCTGAAAAGTCCTCTATTGTATTACTGTACAAGAATGAAGAGTTCGTACGTTTACCTTCTTGGCGAATGAAGAGAACAGAACCTCCTCGCCTTTGGTTGAGAATTTGTTGACAACATTTCTGGTGAACAGTTCGGCTTGAGAGTTCTCCTCGGGCTGACAAGAAAAACGAGTAAACAAATATAAAAAAGCACGTGCGGAAATGACAAAAAAAAGTAGAAAAACGTGGAAAAACGTGCCTGCCGCTGTAACAGTCGAACACCTCAGTGAGGTAATGTTAATTTGTTACCTTAGCAAGGTAGTTTCCATGCCAGCGTGTCTTAAGTGCCCAGTTCTTTCGCTTTCCTCCCAGACAATCAAAAGCTGCAGATTTCAACATGACCTCGTCATGATCTTCATCTGGAATACGTTGCAACACTTTGTATCCCCACCACCTAGCAAAAGGACAGAGAAACAGTAAGGCCGTGACAAAAAACAACTCTTGTACTACAAAAGCACTGAGAACTTCTCTCGTTTCCTTGAGGAGCCCTTTATTTACTAATGATTTTGATTCGTACTAGCCTTTTCACGCGTTCACTTGTATCTGTCGCGTTTTTCGCGCGTCTTTTTGTCTCTCTCGCGGTTTTCGCGCGTCCATTTGTCTCCCTCGCGGGTTTTGACCATTCACTTGTCTCTCTCGCGGTTTCCGCGCGTTCATTTGTCTATCTCGCTGCTTTCGCGAGCTGATTTGAGCTCTCACGGTTTTTACGTGGCCACGTTTATGTCGTGGTTTCTGTGCGGTTATATCTCTCGAACAGCTTTTGCGCGGCCACTTGTCTCCCACGTAGTCAGTTTTTCACTCTCCGAGGTTTTCGCCTCTCACCTCGATGAGCTATGAGCGAGTGGGCAGACTTCTCGTAGCCGACTTCAATGCACGTTTTCACGCGGGAATCCAGAACGAGTATCATAAGTAGTAAAGATACAAGCTGGTGTGTGTTTGAGAAAGTAAAAAACATCTCTCTTTACTCCCATAAATTTTCCTCGAGATCCCTACATCAAAATATTTGGTCTTACCTTTCAAAGATCGACTTGGAGTAAGTTGAGAATTCTTGACATGACAGGGGAGGAGTGGGTGGGGTACTGGACTTGCCAAAGTCACTAAGATGTTTGCAGTTCCTGCAATAAGACAAAGAAAAAACTGACATGACTTTGTGATTAGTTTGCCTTTTTTGACGCATAGGAGAATCCTTGCTGATGTAATTGTGTACATTTTTCCTCATTGACATACGACTTTGTGCAGAGAAGGCATCACGCTAGACACGAATTGACTACAAACATTTAAAGAGCTTGTGAAACTTAGTAATTGATGAAATCTTTGGCTCTTTCGGTGAAATATTCGTGGGGGAAATTGGCTTTCAAAAACCGCAAAATTTGTCCATGGAAAAAGCGAGCGTGAAAAAAATCGTGTTTCAGAAACGGTGAGTAAAAAGAATTCTCACCTGTATGCGTCACAAAGTTGGGACACGAACTTTCTCCGCTGGTATCTCTTGAAATTGTCCATGATGAGGTAAATGGCGCGAAGTTTCCTCGTGCGCATTCTAGCAAGTCCGCCTCGCCAGTGCTGCATGAAGAAATTGTTCAAAACTCAATAAACAACATAGACTACGAACAGTCTTCCAGCGTAGTCCGTCGAGCGTGACCGTAATCGTATGGTAATAAACCGCGAGAAAAAAAGTGGCCGCGCGAAATCCTGGGGGCAGAATTTCGAGCGGAAATTTTTATCTCGCGGGTTTCTTTCGCATCACGCACGACAGACTAAGCGAAAGAGGGACTACTCGTGGTCTTTAAAAAATTACTAAATGATGGTGTGGAATTTTTGTTCTGCGGAGATACAAAATTCGCCGAACTCGTGCCACTGTCTATTGACGAGCGGTAATTGCGCCTTACCTTCTGAAGAAACAACACCAGAGTCGGCACAATCTCCGCTCGCAGTTTTTCCAACTCGAACACCGTCCTAGGAGTTCTGATAAACAGCTTGGTTCGGCCATATTTAACATCTGAAGTGTAGCCTGTTTCATTGATAATCACACCGACTCCGTCCTTGTCGATCCCCTTGTAGCTCGGCCATGTTTCCTGGACCAGCATTTTATACCTACAAAGGGAAGAGCAAAGGTCAAGTCTCCTCGAGCGAAAACTGCCGATGCCCTTAATTCTGGTCATGTGTCAAGAAAGACAACAGCGTGCACCATGCAATTGGTGCAAAATTCTGAGACCCATTACGGTCCCATTTGGATTCTAGGTTTCCATGTTTTGCATTTTCTTTGCATACAGCAAAGTTCCATATCTAACGAAAACATGAACTTTGAATTAAAGGGAACTGAACTGAACTTCACTGTTGTGTTTTGTTTTAAGGTGTTGTGTTGTGTCGTGTTTTAACTTGTTTTTCGTGTTGTGTCTTGTCTTGTCTTGTTGTGTTGTGTTGTGTTGTATTGTATTATGTTGTGTTATACTTTGTTGTGTTATACTTTGTTGTGTTTTGTTGTGTTGTGCTGTGATAGCAGTGTGTTGTGTTTTGTTTTGTTGCGTTGTGCTCTGTCTTGCTGTGTTTTGCTGTCTACGATGTTGTTTTCCAGTTTGCGATTAAAAACTGCAAACGTCTGGCTCACGTTTTCCAGTTTAGCTCAGATTCTTTCAGAAGTTTGCGTGCAAAAGTTATGTCAAAACATATCCGAATTTAACCATCTTTTCCTCACCTTTGAAGAAAACGTTTGTAGTGCATCCTGAAGGCAAATCCAGCTCGCCTAACGCGCAAATTTTCCATCAGCCCCAGATAGTCCACCTGTTAAATGCCGGAATATGTTTTCGTTAAAGAAGTTTTCACGAAAGCCTTCTGACTCAGGACTGTCATAAAGATTAGTAATGATACATTTTCGATAAAATCCGCCTCCTAATAAAAGACAAGTTCGCATGAGGACCATGAGGATTCATTTCACTTACCTGATGGCCGACTCGTTTCTCGTCAAAAAGAGAAGGCGACTTTACATCATTGGGTTTGATGCACCGCACATAAAAAGGTTTCTAAACAAGGCAAAAACCGGAAAATGATCAACACAGCCATCTTTTTACTCGTGGTTGCATAAAAAATAATAATGAAAAACAAAATTAAATACAGTGAAGTGGAGTTAAACTACCTTGGCGGCAAGCTTTTCCACAAGGGCAATCATTGAGGCTTTGAACAGAGCACCGGCTGTGGCGGGACGCTGAGTAACCTGGCAAGGGAATGACAGAGAAGATAGAGCGGTCAGTTCCACTGACTGAAGACTGTCGAAGTTCACTGTTCGTAATCTGCTTAAATCTTCCTCTACCTTCGCCATCCGTGTTCCTTTTTGACTTATTATAACTTCTCTCTAATTTTTCTTTTTGAGTGAACTACTATTTCGAGTTTCAATCTATTTGAAAGTAAATACTTAGCAGAATGTAAACCAGCGACTTATTATATGATCATAAAGTTCCTTTAATACCATAAAAGTGCTTTTAAAATGTCAACATTTGTGTGTGCTTAGCAAACTGAACAGAAGGTGCTGGTAGAATCACACTGTTGTACTAACATCCCTGAGTCTTGCCCATGAATCAGAACTTGGTCCATGTTTGTGGTAAAAGTAACTCTTCCTCTGAAAAGACGGTATTTTGACCCCTTAACAAAATCTCAAACCATTGTGAACCATTGTTAACTAACTAACACATTAGAGAGAGAGAAAAAAATTGGAACAACTCTCCAAAACTCCACTTAACACGGGATTTCGTAGAGATAGATCGCCATAGAGATAAAATAATTCCTTAAGACAACATCTAGTTGATTGAGTGATGCGCTCCTCCACCTCGCGCTCTCAGTTCGCCCTCAAGTCTTGTGTGTCGCAGACATTTTTTGCTTTCCGCGACCGGCTTTCCAAGCTCAACTCGTAGGGAAGTCTAGATAAACCGTCGGTGTGATCACAAAGACTTAAATAAATTTTGGCCATATTTCTTTTGAAGAAGAATCGAAAATTCTTTGAAAGTCGCTTGTTCACTTTACTGAATAAAAACAAGCGTACATTGACCACTTGTCACAGAACAAAGGACAAATTTAGCACTCGTGTATTAAAAGTAAATATAATTTAAGTGAAGAAACAGATTTTGTCCGGATGCAAGTCGAGAAGTTTGTTTTATATCTTTTGGAAATGTTCTGGGCATCTCAACATTGACTTTTCCATTGCATGGGCAATCAAAAACCAGACAATACACTGTATACGTTACAAGAAAATTAAAATACCTTTGTGATGTGTTCTTTTCCTTCTGGCCACATCTGCTTGAGAATCTTATGCGAGCTGAAGAGAGAGAAATAAAGGAAACTACCGGATCAGTTACCATAATTTAAAACCCAGGACTAGCTCATTTCTCTTCATAATATCGACCCATTGTCACGCAGGCTAATAAATTGAGAAATCATCTACAGGAGAACCACACCTGTTGTAAAGAAGTCGCTTGAAATCTTGATACAAATTATCTTTGTTTTTGTCAAGAAAATCAACAACTGAATATCTGCAAGTCAACAAAATAAGTGTTCAGTTTAATCGACCCTACAACAAATAAAATATCATTTCAAAATAACAAATTGAAACAATAACTAATTACTCACATCACATCTCCAGCATAATGCTTGACACAGAAATCACGATGAAATGCCATAGATTTGTCTGACGGATCAGTCTAGGAAAAAAAACGTGAACATAACAAGAAAATCAAGAGGTTTGTTAGCACAAACAGTTCAGATGACTAACAAGCCACCATGCATGGGCCAGCAACACTGACTGAAGAGGGTGAAAATGAGCTGACCATTACATGATACCACTGTTTCTTTTGGCAACTACAAAATCGTCTGATAAACAAGAAAGTAAAGACAACTAACAAAAGTATGCCCTGATATATAACACTACGGATGTGATTCTTTGGGAAAATCCAAGATTGGAAGGCATTTTGCGTTTCTTTACTGGAAAGATTAATCCAAGATCACTTGGATCATGGTGCATCAAACAAACCAAAGAATTCTTTCCCAGGGTAGATTTCTTGCTTCCTTTGAAGCACCATAAACTGAGTGATCTTGGATTAATCTGTGTCGAAACGAAACCTGAATCTCATTCTGTTTTTTGCATTTAAGAATCTAATCTTGAATTTTCCCACTGACACCAGAAAGTGACCATTTCCAACTGTCCCAGTCTAGCTGATCACTCCATTATAGTTATTCTCACCAGTCTGCTCCTGTAGTGGTTGTGTTTCTTCAACTTTTGGTCCATGGCCTGCAACAGCATCTGCAAAACAGCATCAACAAGAATTAATTTGGTAGGAGAATTCTGAGAAATGGTTGCAACACAAACAACGCTGTAGCAAGGCCAGGAGATGGACTTCATTTGAAATACTTAGAAAACTAAACACTAACGATGAGAAACAAGATACTTCAAACTCTTCCAAGGAATTTCCTATGATGAAAAACATTTTTGCGAGAAGATAACTTGCAGTCTGTGCATGTTTTAATTATTATTATTATCATTATTATCATTATTATCATTATTATCAATATTATCAATATTATCATTATCATTGTCATTATCATTATCATTATCATTATCATTATTATTATTATTATTATTATTACTATTTAAACTCTCTTGGCTGCTCAGGGCCAGACATAATGAAAGCGTTTATAGAAGCATGCTGCGAATGGAAGTAGCAAGAGTTCTACAATTTCAAGATGGCTTCCCCTTCAAAGTCTCCAATGGTAGTCATCTTCACAGCAGTTGCTGGTCATAAATATATCATTTGGCTTGTTGCTGCTGCGTGAGGGTTTTTCAGTACTTCCTTGCCCAAAATATGAATACATTGCAAGTTTAGCGGAATAACTGCATCCCACGTGCTTTGAGAACAACCATACCCAACAGAGAATTAATCCAGAATATTCCATGTAATTTGGTATGTTGCATCCTGGACTATTACAGATCAATTTAAAACCATTGATTACAAAAAGAAGTGAAAGTAAACTACAACTTTTTGAAGTTATCTTGGCTCCACAATGACAGCCGAGATGATAACTAAATTTCATTGAGTGAAAGGTGTAAGTATACATAACACAGTCTAATAAAATTATCTCATTTATCTCAAAAAAAAAAAAAAAAAAAAAAAAAAAAAAAAAAAAAGCGTGCAGTGAACATACCTCATCAGACACTTTACCAATATTTCTACATCCCTCATCCAGTATTGACAAGATTCCTTTGTGGTTCTGCTCAATCAGCTCACAAATGATCGCATTGTTGAAGTAATCAATCTTGAATAATACAAAAAAATCCACATTATAAGGTTGGAACACTGGCTAGGGAGAATCAGTATCCTGGTTTTATTGATGTTTGAACTCATCAGTGACAACAGCTGGCCCTGTGGTGATTCTTCAGCAACCTTGTTAACATCCTTAAAAGGATGATGATGCTGAGAAAATTGTGCCACCAAATAGAGGTATCCATGGCACTCCTGCTAGTGGTAAACCACCTACAGCATCTATGCCAACCCTCCTGGATTACCTGGGAGTCTCCCAGATACAGATCAAATCTCTGTGTCTCCTGTATGGGTCCCCATATCTCCCAGACAATATGAATGTAAGTGCATAAAATATGTTTTTCAGACATATCTTGGCCTATTTTTTGCATTTACTGGAGAAAATTTTGGATACTTCACGCATTTTTGCCATTCAATTGTCAGAGTTCTACTTTGAAGAACTTTTTTTCAGGTCCAAAAAGGTAAACTTGGCAATCTCCCAGATTTTGATTTTTTAGGTGGGCATGTCTGTCTGCAGAGTGTGATTGAGAGCTAAATAACTGCATATTATTTTAAGGACTAGGTTTGTATGAATCTAGCAACATAGGCCAGTGGAAGGCACGGTGGTCTCATGGTTAGTGCGCTCATCTCCGGATCAAGCAGTCTGGGTTTCAAGCCCTGGCCGGGGACATTGTGTTGTGTTCTTGGGCAAGAACAGTGCCTCTCTCCAACCAGGTGTATAAATGGGTACCTGCGAACTTAATTCTGGGGTAACCCTGCTATGGACTAGCATCCCATCCAGGAGGGAGTAGAAATACTCCTAGTAGCTTCATGCTACAGAAATCGGGATAAGCTCCAGCCTGGTGGGCCACTTGGCTTGTACGCGTACTTCACTTTACCATAGGCCAGCAAAGCATGCTTAGAAATCTGTAATATATAATTACCTCCTCCCACTGGATTCCTTCACGTTGATATTCCTCTTGTTCTTGTTTTAGCACCAACTCAATGAAGAGTTGCTGAAGTTTTTCGTTACAGTAATTAATACACAGCTGTTCAAAGCTGTTGGTGTCAAAAATCTCAAAACCATAGATGTCAAGCACTCCAATCACTGTACACTTTCCATGAGCCACTTGATCACGCAGCTCAATTGTTTCATTGATCCTTCCTACAATCCAGGTAAATAGGCGATCATACATGGCCTGAAATAATTAAAACAACCCTTGAATTACTTATGTTTGCTGCCAAAAGGCAGCATTTATTTACTTACAAATAATTACTAGTGGATCATTTTTGTACATCAATACTGTACTACCATAAACGTTATTGAAGCATTCTGGTGACTCTGCAGTTATTATACCCCAGTTAAGACTCAAAGAAATGAGAGTCTGAGTCTCAAGTCACAATTCTTCAGGTTTCACTCTTGGGTAATTACATACTTTACTCAAATGGTCTCCCGGGGTTTTCATTAACATTTTCAGCTTGAGCACAACTGAGTTTCACAACCGAGCAAAAAGTTTAGAACTGAACTTTTTTATAGGAGACCTAAACGTTTCCACTAAATGGTCAAACAAAGCAGGCAAAATGATCCTTACAGCCAGTCATTTTGCCCAGTGCCCCAAGCCCTGAATGAAACACCTGTTCTCATCATGCAAGCATCAGCAACCATGATGGCCCAGTTTTAGACCCATGATAGACTAACATCTAACCCAGGGGATACAGTACAGTGTTATTTTAGAACCACTTGGCCAGTCAGAATTAAACATAAGAATTGCCCCTGTTCTCTAGTCCAGAACCAAAAGAATTGGATGATCATAAATGCTCATCATAGCCAGTGAGACAATCACCTTAGCCAAGGCATCTCGGCCATGAGCTGCATCTATAGCATGATGTCCCTTGTCCACAACTTCAGACTGTCCAGCAGCCACGACACGGTAACACAGCGCCTTCTCCACATGTCTGGGCTCACTTCCCAGGAGATATGCAATGACGTTGAGATTTTCATCACTGTTTACAACTGACGCCTGCTCCTGATCATCATCAACAAACTCTAAGTTTCCCTGTAGGGAAAAGAGCACAGTACTTAACTCACCTTTATGTCTCATTGTAAACCATCTTATGTTAAGTTGTTTTCTGTAAATAGTGTGCAATAATAAACTTGAACTTGAACTTGAACTTGAACCTGGGTCATTTTCAGCCAAAAAATTATTCATAGAAGCAAGAAAAGGTTGATATATGCCAGAAGTGGATAAAATCTGAAATTATGTACCAATGCATCAGCAATATTGTTGCCAGTAATAGTCAGAGTTTGCAGGAGGAGTGCAGGATTGTTCCCGAACAGTGGCTGGATGTTGAACTATGCTTAAAGCAGCTTGGATGATAGTCAAACTTGATTCAGTCAGTTGCAAGATATTTAAAGATTCCTAAAATTAATATCATTTATCTATACGGAAAAAGAACAGTGTCCCAAACAAATTCTAATAAAATAAGTACCTACCAAATGCAGAATGGCTGAAACAATTTTCCATATTGCACTCCGCTCATCCTCAGTGAAGCCCACAGATTTCATTGATTCACAGTTTAGTTTGTAATCCATTTTGTCATTGATTGCTTTCAGCTGTCAAGGTATAATTCTATATATGAGTTACTCTAACTGGCTCTTAATTTTGAATCATGTAATTTACTGGAATAGCTCAATTACAATTCACAGACTGAAATGAATTAACCTGCATGCATCCTCCCTGATTTGCGTAGTGATAATCTCCAGCTTTTCTATCAAGATACAATTCCTTGAGAGTCTCAGGAGGTGCTCCATTGAGTAACTAGAACAAAAAATTAAACATCATTAACAAACAACTTCAATGAGCATATTTTCCTAGCTACAGTTCTACTGGAGCTGAGCTGACTGAAGTGTTAACTTAACCCTTCGACCCCTAAGGTGAATGGCAGTTTTTCCCAAATTGGCAAATAAAGACACTCTGCCTGTGTACAATATGCCATTTGAAAGCCACCAATCAGCTTATTTAAGAATTGACATCAGCAGCTATGAAGGAGGTAGACATTTTGAGAGAAATTACTTTAAAATGGAAAAATGAACAACTTCAAAAATGTATCAATCTTCTACTAACATTAGGTATACCCCTAAACTATAGCTTATTTAGCAGCTCTTAGTGCATAGCTTGATATGAAACAAGTCTTGCATTCCATTTGCATCCCGAAAAAGGAACTAAAAATTTCTGGGGGTGGTCAACCATGTCTTGGATGGGAGGGGGTCAAAATTTTATGACTTCAATGAGCAGATCTTCACAAGACAATTTTCATGGCAAAAATTCATAGAAATCTATCAAATATTCACAATGTTATGACCTTGTGTGCCAATTTGCACTCTTAGGGGGTACAAAGCTCCAACAGGCCCCCATTTGGAATCTCCATTTGGCATTTACATTACTGATTGAATTAATTTAAATTTAAATATAAATTATTGTTAGGAGTTAAAGCTACAACTATAAATTTTACAAGACAAATTTAATAATCCACTGAATTTCTGTCACAAACCTGGTAAAAGGAATGGAAATTCCTTTCTCCTTCTTGTTGTTTAACAACTCTTGACTGGAAAAAAGGAGAAATATTAATAACAGAACAAATTACTGACAAAATCTTTCCTACTAAAATTATGGAAAAAAAGAGCAAAGTTCACCATTTACATGTAACACCATTAACACAAAAGAAGATTCATTGTGTTGCTAAAGATTATCTGTAACCTAAGAAATTTTCAATCAGAAACTTGTACGACCAAACCTTTTCCAAAAGGTAGTTGAATATATGTCCACCAACAGGATCTCCTTTGAAATCAAAGTCAATATCCATGTACTTTCCAAATCTACTGGAGTTGTCGTTTCTGTTTGTTCGCGCATTGCCAAAACTCTCCAAAATTGCATTGGACTTCAGAAGAATATCTTTGGTCCTGTTGGAACAGAATGTGTTGTTTCAGAAAATATTCATAATTCCCCCTCCTTATGGAAAGTTTTTTGGTTTAAACTCCCCCTCCCCCTCCTCCTTCCCCCCCCCCCTCCCACTGTAAATTCCATTTTAGCCTCATATTTTCCGCTAGAAATGATGGGGATTGCGGCTATCCTTACTTGTACACAGACCCTCTATTTTGTACTCAGCTCATTGAGAGAGACCACAAACAAAAGTATCAACCACCGGGGATTTGAAAAAACCCTTGGAAACACATGGGGGTGTTCCCGAGGAAAAACAAAAATAGAGACTAGTCCCTCCCCCTTAAAATTTCCAATGACTTTCAGCAAGGTCGGTATGGATGTTTTCTGGAACTGCACAACATATAGCAAGGATAATATCACAATAACATTCAATTATTACAGCTTATATTAACTAAAACTCGTTTCTGTTAAAGTAATATTTAATGTTTGACCTCATCTTTAGTAACAACCTGTCTTACAACTGACACAAGATTATAAATGGGTTATATACAATCGATCAATCAATCAAGCAAGCAAGCAAGTAAGCAATCAATCAGTCAATCAATCAATCAACTTTATTTAGAGACGGTGACATATGACAGAATAAACTGATAAACTAGTACATGTATGAGAATTGCCAGCTGAGATAACTTGACAAACAGTGGGTTAGGTCACCGAGGTAATTTGCAATTGACTGGCATTCCATCCAGAGCAACATTGTGATACCCCTTGTCATTTTACATGATAGGCCTACCTTAAATTCCAATAAGTAATTTATATTTAGCCTGTGTGGCAGGTGTCTGAAGAGGAGCGAAAGGGGAAAAAATGAGTGCACAAAGGGTGTGAGGGTAGGCTCCCTCCTCGAAGCATGCTCTATCCCTCCACACTCATTTTGGCCCTGGCCCTCCCCTTCTACGGCCTGCCACGCAGGCTAGTTTATATTGGACCAACACCCTGCAAGCAGCTAGTCCGTTTGATTGTAGTCTGCACACCTTTTCTTTACAATGAATGACAGATCTAAAGATCTCACTAAGTGATTAATCATTAGCTCACAATGACGACTGCCATGTGTCATTATAATTAGCTCACGATGATGAGAGAATGAGGCAAGAAAATGGTTCATAAAATTTGTTTAACTAACCTTTCAACTTCAGACTGTTTTGACAAATTGGTGACAGCAGCAATATATTTCATAATAATCTTTGATGCCTCAGTTTTCCCTGCACCACTTTCACCTAAATAAGAAGAATATACAAAGGTAATCGGAATGAGTTGAAAGTCCAACTGTCTGTAATCATGCAAGCAAGTAACAAAATCAGATGACCAGACTGCACCAAGAGTTTGATTTGTATTCTCAAGAATGGGTTGAGACAGAATTGAAGGACATGAAGTTCTATAGCCAATAAAATGATAACAAAATTTGATAACCATGAACATAGGCTCAAGTCCTGATTTGGGAATAAAAATTATAAAACTTTCAAATGAGTGATTGATGTAGAAGTTGAAAACCTACATTTAGATTTCCAAATGATAGTTAATTTTTTTTTTGTGGTTGAACAAAGAAACCTTTCACCAATAGTGGAAAATCAAATTATACCCCTCACTCTCAGTTTCTATTATTTTTTCAAAGATACCTTAAACTCAGTTTACTAATTTTTAACTGCACCATAGTCAGAATATTTCTTCATCTAAATATGAAATGAAAAATGAAATTCAGCAGAGCAGATGTCTTTTGTTTTCTAAAAAATATGCAAATGTTGCATTTTATACATTTTCCAATAACAATAAATTTTTAATTTCACAAAACAGGAATGTAAAAGGCCTTTACAGTAGCAAGGAAACTATTGACAGAAGTTCTTTGCATGGGTCTCTTTGTGCACCACCCAAACTCCAATCTGTATTTTGTGTGTGTGCCCAAAATTCAGCCTATACAAAACATTCTTCCACTACTGGCATTTTTTAAATCTAATGTTAAAACAAAGTATCACTTTTAAACGGTGTTTTATATTTCAATTTGCTTTATTGTGGCTCCTGGCTTTTATTTTGTGACTCTTGTTTAGTTTTTTTAAAAAATTGTTGGTTGTTGTAGAACTTTTGCATGGGTTTCATAAATGTGATGTTATTATAACCATTGTCTCACAGTAACTAAATCATCTTTTGACAGGAAGTCAAAAGAATGATAATTGCAAAATATGCATACTATGTAACTGATCTTGCAAGTGAAGACCAATAAACTAAAGAAATTTTACAGTTCTATACTTCTTGTTATGTCAAGCTCAACAAATCTGCATGTTTGTCAATAATTTTGTTCTTAAAAAAACCCGACCCATTATTTGCAGAAGTTAAAGTCTGAACTTTAACAACCAATTAAACTTCCGACCACAGCTCTTTAGATATATACCCAAGAAAAACTGAAAATCCACCACAAGTTTAAAGTTAACTTATTAAGCTTGGTTGTAATTTATGTCAAAGGAATTTGGACGTCACAAAAGATTAAAGAAATTATACATTCTGGCGAAATATTTGAACTGATTATTTCAAGCCATGTACAACACAAATAACACACCAAAGAACGCTTAAATTTCATTGACAGTTATTTTAACTGCTAGTGAAAACTGCTAAAACCTTCGTGTCACAAAACGATTCATAGAAAATAAGTAAAATAGAGACTTCTATGCATGTAGTCATTAAAGTATGCAGATTATATTAAAGCTATTCCGTCATTCTGAACCAAAAATTAATGAAAACAAGCTTACCAGAAATTACTATACAGGTGTCCTCTGAGCGCCGTTTCATCGTCCTGTAGGCTGCATCCGATAAAGCAAAAAGATGGGGAGGTCTTTCATACATTTCTCGCATTTTGTATTCTTGAATTTTGTCGTTTCCAAAAATGCTCAAAGTCTTGTACGGATTCACCGATACGAGCACTTCGCCAATGTAAGTGTAAATTCGCTCTTTTTGAAAACGGAGTTTCAGGTTTTTCATGAAGGCATCTTTGGTGATTTCGTCCATAAGGACAAAATCACCTTTGCCGTATTCTAAACTTTCTTGTTCAGCCATTCTTAGTGCTCTAATCAAACAGACCTCGCGTTCAACGCGATGAAGTTTGAAAAATATTATGTTTTCTTCGTTTCTATCGAGTACTGTGATTGGTCAAACTAATCATCGCGCCAATCACAGACGCTGGTATATCATTCCTAGTGACCCGGCAAAAGTGGGCGGGAGAAATTCAAAACAAGATCAAATTGAAATCTAATCTACATATATATATCAAGACCCAACCTTTCCGCTTCAGGCGGCAAGAGAATACCAAAGTGTAATGCGTCATCGGCTGGTAATTTTGGACTGTAAATCTTTATCCTTTATTTTCGTCTGAAAGCGAATACACGTACCGAACAGTTTGATTGAAATTATTGTATATGTCATCAACTAACTTGACGTTATGTCACTCGTAATAAAGCCTAGTTCAATATTGGTTCTGATATTAAACAGATATTTGAAAACTTTCAAGTTTTGAGCGGTTAAGCCTTTAAATGGTCAGTATTGAACGCAGATTAAATGGAATATCAGCCAATAAATTAAAGGAAAAATCAAAATTAAAGATGCATTTTTGGGATGCATGGCCTTTTGACCGAGGGAGTGTCATTCTTAGAATAACATACTGTTAAATTCAGACTAAATGAAATAATGAAGAAAAAGAATATTTTGATAATAATGATCAAATATTCAAAAGACCTCAGTTGAATTCTCTTACTCAAAGGACTCAAAGGCAAGACAAAGCCTCACAATACATGTGATGTGCATGTACTACATTGAATAGAAATAAGTCGGCGAAATGATTCAGACAAACCAATACGCGACTGGACGCTTTTTTCGAGGCCCTTCTAGCACTCTAGCTCTAGATCCCTTAAATGTAATCAGTCGAAGCGGGAGTCCGATTTGTTAATCGCGAGTATGATTACAGACTGAAATGGACGACGCGAAGCCCTGTTACCAATTAATTAAAACTATGACAAAATTCGAGAAACAAACAAACCATCGATTGAGCGCTGAACGATCAAACGTCGTTATGAATGCTGAAAAACACAGCAGTTTACGCAACAAAGTGCACCGCAACAGCGCGCGCAAAATGACGCGTACTGTCCAATTACAAGCATGACGCGTACACTGTCCAATTAATGCTCAAATCGGGCTGCTGATAGCCAATCACGTTCGAGAATTTTGTTATAGTTTTGATTAATTAAGAAATACAAGGGCCGAAAAAGGAAGGGTCCTATCTTCGGAAGATCTAGACTGATCTTCGGAACTCTTCGGTTTTGTTAAAGGTACTCTTAGCCAATCACAATGCAGGACTGGAATTCGTCTGAAGCACTCCGGAACTCCCCTGAACTCGTCCACTAGCAAAACTGGCTGGTGAAAAAAAAAATTCAGATAGTTTCTCCACGATGCAATGGCACAGAATTGTGGCCATTTTCCGTTCATTTGTTGTAGAGTCGGTGTGCTCGATGCTCTTTGTTTTAATTGGGTGTGGTTCAACAATCACCTGGCCTCAAAAAGAAACAAGTCCAAGCATCCTGAGTGTGTCTTTGTGTTTTGGATTTTCATGCACATTTTTGCTGAACATCTCGACCTGTTTAAGTGGCGGGTTCTTCAACCCAGCGCTAACTGCTGCTTTAGCTGCCAACAAAACTCTATCAGCGAAGAAAGCCTTGTGCTACATAGCAGCGCATCTAATCGGAGGTAAGCGCCGAGAAGTTTTACTGTCAAAGAAATAAAGATTAGACTGAGAAGTGTCGGCGAAAATCGCTTCTTCCTGTTGCATCGTACTGCTAAGCCGAACTTCCTTACATAAGTGGAAGAGAGGGAAATTCATATATTTTTTTCGTCTTTTTGCAAAACATATGCTTTGTGAGTTGTGTGCGCTAGTTGCTGCTAAAACCTCTCTAGCACCACTGTCAGTAAATTTGAGCTTTGGAATAATACAGGATAGCACTGAAACTAGAGATCACAAGCTCTGGAGCTAGTGTTAGTTATAAATTTAGAAATCTGGGAATGCCCTCAGGTAGCAAAGGCTAATCTAGACAGCTTGTGCCATAACAACTAATAATGACATAAACATGATTCACAAAGCCGCCTTTTTTTGGAGCAGCTCAAACAATCAGCTTTTCCAAATTCACTAGGGCAATTAAGCTTGAATTACCTTTATCGACTTCAAGTTCGCATTCAACTATGTATGTACTGCGGCAGTCTAACTGTCCATTAAATAAGAAGTCTGTCCAACATTCAGTGGTTTTATTACAAAAATAATATCAATAAACGTGTACTTGAAATTTTTTGTGATCTGGAATACTGTATTTTTTTGTGCGCAGCCATTATTGGAGCAGGCCTTCTTTATGTCATTGTTCCTTATGAGAACCATGGTCTGTTAGGAGTGGTGCAGGTTACACCAGTGTCTCCTTTAGTTGGGTTCGGAGTGGAGTTGCTGACGACATTGGCTCTGACATTAACTGCATTGTCATGTACAGAGGGAGGACAAACAACAGTTGATCGTCCAGCTTCCATTGTGATAGGACTGGTTGTTACTGCATGTCATTTGTTTGCGGTAATAAAATCATTACTTAGCAATATACAGTATGATAAATCAGTTAAGAAAAACATAATCTTACTGTACATAATATAAATTTGGTAAAGTAAGGATTAATACGTGGTTTCAAATAAAATTTGACTGTTTTACCAATTTATGTTAAGTTAACTTGTCAAAACAGAACTTCAGTAATAATGGCAAGCTTGCTGGGGTTATCAAATTTGTAGAAGTCTGGTGCAATCTGAATCAGTGGCCTACATGGTGAATTAATTTGAAAAAATTTAGTAGAAATTAGGATGTCCTAACTGCATCATAAATATTATAATAATTTATGCCTAGCCTGAAATAAGGTAACTGTTATTCTACCCTTTGAGACAGAGATGAGGCCATCATAGGAATACCCTCAACTATGTCCACAAAAACTACTGGAATTCATACTCAAGATGATAATATTTAGACAGTATCTCATAAGAAGTTGCTCTCTTTTCTTTCTATTTTGCCCTATGTCAACATTCAAGTACCCAGTGACTGGATGTGGAATTAACCCAGCTCGTGTCTTTGGCCCTGCTGTTGTGGCAAACAGGTGGACCAACCACTGGGTGAGTGCCTAGCTACTTGCATACAAAAACTGATAATATACATAATTACATAATAACAGTACAATGTGCATGCATATTGGTGTCAGTGCTGCATGCTGGAAAAGGTTGGGTATAGTGAAAGAAAAACTGTCATATTTTGTAGATTCTTTGTCAACAAATTTTCAGGAGAAGGCATTTATTAACACATTTCAACATTGTACTGGTAGGCTTTTTAGTCAACTTAGACTTCACAGTGAGAAACAAAAAATAGCAATCACCCTAGACTTTCTCGAAGTCTTTTCCAGTATATTTTATTGTCGCCATGTAAACTCTCTCTAATGACTTTGCAGCTTGCTCATATAGGTCTACTTTTGCTCAAGGGTGATGTATGGTCATAACTCAATTAAGCACCAAAGGTAGACTTGTGGTGAGACCTTAGCAACCCTTGTCAAAAGACATGAGGCTTGCTTTATCATAATACAATATTAACTGGTAAAATGCGTTGTGTAATCTAGGATCTCTAGTGTTTAAATCAGAACCTGAGGCAGTAATCAAGTTTCTTTTTCTCATCCTCCAGGTTTACTGGTTTGGCCCAATCATTGGTGCGCTTCTAGCAACAGGAATTCACCATTTGGCAAACAACTTTCCTGTCACTACTGCAGATGACCTTGTTATCACAGGGCAAGAACTTAACGACAGAGCAGAACCAGACAAGAAAGAAGACACTGGACAAACACCAAGAAAATACAACATACAAACACAGACTCCTTATGAATTGAAGACAACTGTGTAATATATTTAAGAAGAGTGATATCACAGACATTGACCTGAGTTTTCATGACTGTTGTGTGCTATTTATATTTTTAATATATTTGGATTTGCAACAAGTACAAAATATATTTTAGCTGGAATCTCTTCACTGAGAACTGACAACCAGAATTACAGTTTTTGTCATAAGTTGCTCAACCACAGACTCCTTCTACTTTTGATGTTTCCTCACTTTTGTTAGCAAGTTTGAAATAAGCAAATAAAAATGTTGCTATTGCTAACCTTCAAAAAAGTCAACACTGATAGCAGAATAATAATAATTATTATTATTATTATTGTACCTTGTTTTAAGTACTTCAATGTTTATTCACTTTGAAATAAAAAAATGTTGCTATTTTAAGAAAATAATCATATTTATTGGTCTTGATGTTCCGACCTTTCCACTGCTAAAGTTTACACAAACTGCAGAAAACATTTATCTTACATGTAATATTATTTAGCTGCAGACCATAATACATATTATACAGTTTGAGAAGTTGTATTTATATATTGAAAAAACACTATCTATCTATTGTAAAAAAATAAGTATTTTTGTTTCTTTACACCAATAATTTGCTACATTAAATTGTAAGACTTTACATAGTGTCCTCATTTGGAAATTAAATCTGTTGAGGGAAAGGATGGGGTTGATTGCTGCATTCAGATACCACCTTCACCAACATCAACAGCTGTTTCGCAAAATGTCAAGCACCTTGAAGTTCAAACTCCTTGGTTTGTAAAAATTATATTAGAATCCATAAGGTTGAAAAACACCATAACAGGCATGACCAGAATTTACTAAGGTATGCTAGAGACATCACTTTCTTCTGCTTCTCTTCATTGTCTTCTCTTTTTCTTTCTTTGGTGGAGGAGCTGCACCTGATGTAATGTGACGCTCATACAAACTAAGAACAGACAACAAGATAAAGAGTTAGGGGGAAAGGGAAACTGA
This sequence comes from Orbicella faveolata, assembly GCF_042242905.1. NCBI lineage: Eukaryota > Metazoa > Cnidaria > Anthozoa > Scleractinia > Merulinidae > Orbicella > Orbicella faveolata. Next base: position 31,509,112 of record NW_028301540.1, read on the forward strand.
TAACAAAAGGGGTGGAGAATGGTCCATCAAAAACCATGCGTCTTGCAAAACTTTCATTGAATTTCATGGGTCTCTCAGTCTCATTTCTTTAGCAGTTATGTGCGACTCACAGTCTCGACGCTTGTCTCACTTTCTCGCAAAGTCTTGTATTTACCATTCACCACCCCTAACAAACAGAACGACAGTCTAATACTGTTAATTTGTCAAAGGGGGTAATTCCTGGCTTCGGAAGAAGGTCTTAAACAGATACATACTAAATGTTATTAACCTTTTGTATCCATCAGTTTTGATGTACTCAAACACATGTGAAGGACCCAGAACAATTTGATCTTCAAGCTGCTGTATCCATGCATTGCCTTCTGCTTTGAACAAATGCCGAGGGTTGGCCATGTCAAGCTCACCTTCAACAAAGAATATTTCAGAGTGAGCAGTTTACTGGCAAATTACAGTTACTGTATCAAATGGTACATCCCTTATGCAAGGATTGTATAATGTATAAATTTGCAGGAGTTGTGAAAATGTTTGTCACTGTTTCCATGTACCCCAAAAGAAACTGGTTGGAGTTTGGAACTGATGTCACCCATAAAGATGGCGTAGGTAAGGTAAGGTAATGTCTGCATATGAGCCAAGAGCCCCATTAGGCTGGAGCTTATCCCGGTTTCTGTAGCATGGAGTGGCTGTATTTCTACTCCCCCTGAATAGGATGCTAGTACATCGCAGGGTTACCCCCAGCATTAAACGTGCCGCTATCTATTTATACCACTGGGTGGAGGTTTCTTGCCCAAGAACACAACGCAAATTATGTCTCGGACGGTCAGGGCTTGAACCCAGACTGCTTGATCTGTACTAACCCAGAGGCGACTGTTCCTTCCCTCATCTTGTGTTGTTTGGTCAAATTTTGCAAAACATTTGAGACCAATGAGATACCTTAAATTAATGCACTCTATGCCTTAATCTAATAGTTTAAACCCCAAACAGTGGCTCATTTCAAGTTGATCTTTAAGAAAAGTGATTTAAATTTGTTAATGTTTCTCTTGAGGGAAAAATAAATTGGCAACAAGCAGGCCCGAGTAGGAGTGGGGGGGGCAGGGGTATAAGTGACAAGATAATCTTCTGTTCTGTAGGTTAGTAAGTTGGGGCCTGCTCATGTATGCAGATAATGCAATTTAGTTTCGACACTCATGGTGAATCATGAAATAATGTCAACATACCTAGCTCTGGAGGTAGGGCAGTAAGTCTGTTGTTCTGAAGATGGAGTTCCTTCAGCCGTACAAGGTTTCCAAGAGCTTTTGGTAATTCAATTAGATCGTTATCTCTTAACACAAGCTGTAAAAAGATAACAACATGTTCAGCTAAGTTAAGAAGATGGTGTTTTCTTTTCTAGAACTAAGAATTAGAGGTTCTAAATATATTATTAACAAAATCACTCGATGGATAGTAAGATTAATGTACATCAATTTATTTAATTAGTTAATTTAATTTACCACTTGAAGATTTCTAAGCTCTCCTATCTCAGGAGGTAAGGTTTCAAAGTCATTGTCTCCAAGGTAGAGAGCTCGTAATTGTTCTGAAAAGGAAATGAACAGCAACTTAGGGCATATATATAAATATATATATTATTTGATGGCTCGCAGGCCTGTATAGTGAAAAACTGCGACTAAGGTCTTGAAAACGCTGTCTAAGGCCACAGGCCAAGTGCAGGATTTTCAAGTCCATGGTCAAAGTTTTCCACTCTACAGACTGACCCTAAGCCAATAAATTTTAACTTTTTTTGCTATCTCTCAAATCACTTTTAAAACTTTTGAAAGTGTTACCACCACAGGATAGGAAAATAGGGACCATGCTAAGAAACAATCAGATTGCAGGGTTTGTCACTGTGTCCTCTTGGAAAAAATAAAAGGAATTATCTAGCCGCTTTTTTACTCCTGTCAATATGCTCTTTTTTGCATCCAAGGTTAACTTGGTTTTTGATTGGCTAAGCAATGAAGAAGCCAGCATCAAGATGCCAGAATATTAAAATGAAAGGTATATGTAGAACAGGTTGTAGGTTACAACACGCTCCATGACCAGAGTGGATACATTGATTCCTTTGATGCACCTTGATCTGAGTGATCTTGGATCACTGATCCTGATCCAGATCACCCCAAAGGAACGCACCCTTACCCACGCTTCATTGCACATGTCACTTACTCATAACAGAAAAGTTTCCTGGTAGTGACTTTTCGTTGAGATTGTTGTACGTTAAATCCAGGATTTCCAATCCAGAAGCTGTCCCCAAACCTCTGGGCAGGGAACTTAGTCGATTCACCCTAGAGAATACCAAGTAAGGTTATGGCATAGATTAATTAATTGATTGCCTCATGGTTAGTGTGCTTGACTACGGTTCAAGCCCTGGCTGGGGATATTGTGTTGTGTTCTCGGGCAAGACACTTAACTCTCACCATGTCTCTTACCACCCCGATGTATAAAATGAGTACCACAGGATTTAATGCTGGGGGTAACCCTGCAACGGAATAGTGTCCCATCTTAGGAGAAGGAAGAGCATCCCATCCTAGGAGAAGGGGGTAGAAATGCTCCTTGTTGATTCATTTTAAGGAACAGAGAGATAAGCACCAGCCTGATGGGCTTCTTGGCTCAAATTCAGTTTTCACCTATAGATTAATCGCCGTACTGTTACATTTTGTCATGTCTGAGTTACCGCAGGCAGATCTCTCTCTTATTACTTTTTTCTGGAACTTGACCAGCAACATTAACTGGGGCTGGAAAGACCTTGTTCAGTTAGCCATACCCAATTTTAACAGAAATTTGGATTTCTACTTGAGTTTGTGTAATATTTTTAACACTTTCACACAGAAGAATATTAATTAGGATCAATAACATTGAAAGAGCATTCCTGATCATTCATAATACTTACGCTGCATTAAAATGTCTTAGTTTCTTTAAGTTACCAAGAGACATCGGCAACTCCTACACAAGGGCACAAAAGCAAATACATTGCAAATGAATATTAATCATGACTAAAAACACTTTTTGTGAAAAACTTATATAATTCAAACTGGCAGTCACAGTTTACAGTTATTTATACCTCAATGTGATTATTGAAGACATTCAGGAATTCTAGGCTTTCAAGTTGACCAATGGATTCTGGGAGAGCTAAATGAGGATCGAGGAATAAAAATTCAGACTTTAATTTGTCTCCTAGAGACTACACGTCTAACTTTTAATTAGTCTTAATTAATAAATACTTGTCATTAATTAATTTCCACTGACATATCAGCAGAAAACAAAAAAAATTCCTCCATAACTCGTTTATCAAGGCCAGTTGTTAAATTTTCACCTTCAAGGACACTTTTCAAAGTCATCAATCTCAGACAATGGTGGAAACAGGACGTTATCAACCCGGCCTTTTAAAGGTATGCCCAGAATTTCCATATTATCACACCCTTATACAAGCAGAAGAGAAAGATTACTTTAGGATTCTAAAAGAAATTTACTCACATGTTATTCTGTTGTGACTTAACGTAAGCCGTACCAAATGCCTCAACTGGGCTGAAAGACAATTTATATGAAAAGTAAGCGAATATATAAGGACGAAACATAACAAAACTAGACTCAAAAAGAACGTAAATTCTTTCTTCCAGTTTCTTCTGTTTTCAAGAATGGCCTGTGCACTTACTCAATCCCGGGATGTCTGCTATAGAAGACAAGCTTTTGTCACAGAGTTCTAACTCTGTATAACCTTGTTCTTTAGTTTCCTCTATAAGTTTCTTTACGGACTTCGACATAGTTTCTGTTCTGTCGATCGATCGCTCGACTTCAACTGCTTGTAGTAAAATTTTCTGCGCTTTGTACATCATGTATGCTGATTTCTGGTGTAACATGACATAGACAACACGCGTGACTCAACCTCGTTTTGAATCAAAAGGAAACAAAGATGGCGGCAAAGTGAATCGAGAAGTCTGGTTGGAGTGTAATTGAAGTCTCTCATGGTTGCGTTATAATGCCATACCATGGAGGACACGAGCTTCTGGTCAAGCTTTCAACTCTGTTGCAATCCCACGGTACGTACAGATAATTTTTACTTTCTCTTTATGTCAATATTGTGTTGTGTTATTCCTTGCGTTGTAGTATAAATTTTCCATGTGCGTCACACTGGCTTAAGCTAAATATAAATTTGTTAGACCTTGATTCTTTTACTTCTTTTACTCGTAACATAGACACAGCTGTTGTGGATAAATACACCAGTCTAATTTCACTCCGGAGTATACATAATTTCAATTGTTTTGTACCAACTCAGCGATCGTAGCAGAGATCAGACAGACGTGCTAGTCATGTGACGGTGACCTCACCTGTGCCTTCTTCCGCACGCAACATTCGAACATATTTTGACAGTTCGCATTTTCTTTTTATCGCGGGGAAAAAAGAATCAGTTTTTAGTTTTTAAGCAAGAATTATTCCGGACTTGACCAGCTGTAAGAACATATTGAAGAAGTCATATTAATTTCAAGAATTGTTTATTATCGATCATTTACAATATGAGCTTATATTTCCTTATTCTTTAAGATTTAAGCTTACTGTATCAATTTATTTTCCAGCTTGACTTAATTTCAGGCAGATACTCTTAAAAGTGCCTATGAAGTAAAAAATAATTGCTGCTTATTTGAAAGTCTTTTCAAAGTAAAGAAGAATGGCATTTTCCTGTTTGGAATAATATCTTTTTTCGTTTTAGAGATATTCATGTTTTTGTATTATGCAAATGAGGAAAGTGATGACATCATATATAGTTCCACTTAAACAAGAAAATACTGAATCAAGAATATCTCCAGAAATATTAGAGCAGTGTTCTTCAAACTTGACACAGAAATGAACATTACAAAAGAAACAGAATGGCACCTACTATGCCATTGCTATGGCAACACTCTTGGCTCCAGTCTCTTTCTGTGAAAAACCAAATATCCCCATTTGCAACCTTTTAAAGTGGGACAGGGGGTCTTGCTCGGAATGCACACGGTTCCCATATTGTCTTAGCTCTCCCCATTAGATTGTTGGGAGTGGATGATCCTTGTTTAAAATAAAATCTGGGAATTTTAGTCTTAATCAAAACAGGACCACCGGCATAACTGTTGTCATGGCAATGGCACGACAGGTTTAATTTTGTTTCTTTTGTGACGTACATTTCTGGTGCCAAGTTCAAAGAAGACTGCTTTAATATTGCTAGAGATATTCTAGATTGACTGTCATACTGTTTTAGTGGAACCACCTATGACATCATTACTTTTCTCATTTGCATAATACAAAAACATATTAAATATCTCTAAAATGAAAAAAGATATTTCAAAAAGGAAAACGCCATTCTTCTTAACTTTGAAAAGCCTTTCAATTAAGCTGCAATTATTTTTTACTTCATACTGTAAGCGCTTTAAGTCCCAAAAGTTTCAAATTTCAGGTTATTTTTTCCAGCATGATTATTTGCCTATTTTCCAAATTACAAATTACAGTAAGAGAGACTCTGAGAATCATTGTTTTATATTCTTGAGCAAGACATTATTGTCTGGTGGAATCCTGATTTCTTGACCCCTTGATTTCCAAGACTTCCTAAACACTCAGACGAGAACTTATTTTCGTTGGATTTGTATCATGGTCCATAAGAATTATTTTTCAATAATTTCAAACCCAGGCCGCCCGATCCTCCCTTGACTTTGTATAGTCAGAGGTTCTTAACAGATCATATATATACTATGCATGGGAGCCCACACAATGTACTTGGATGCTAATAATAGCCACGTATAATCCAGTCAGAGGCATTCCAATATACATGTACACTTGTAATATTAATAAAGTATAGTATTGTTTTTCTCATGATGTAGTCACTTGAGATGTAGATCATAACATTTCGACTGCTTACTGCTAGTTTTCTTCAGGCGATGAGGTCAACTGATTACACAGCACCATTTATATCACAAAGGTCAGCTGTGATTGGTGCATTTCGATCTTCCCATTGTCCCGTTGATATAAATGGTGCTGTGTAATTAGTCGACCTCATTGCCTGAAGGAGACTAGCAGTAAGCAGTCCACACGTTGCAATCTACATCTCAAGTGACTACATCGTGGGACAAACGATAACACACTTTATTATTACATCTACCACGATGAACAACAACAACCTTTTCCTCGACACTTGTAATATTTATAATTAAATCTTTGCAGGAAATCCAATTTTGCAGCAGGAGAGTCAGCTGTGCTTGACAGCCACGTCACTTGTGTTCCTGAACCAGTGCTTTCAAGATATCGCATCAGGTGAGCCCACAGGCAGCCTAGACATTGAATAATTATGATTAATACATGACATTATGCTGCTGGCAATAGTATTACAATTTTAGCCATTTATAAGCCAATGTATTCTGAGAATGTTTCAAAAATTACTCTAAATGCTTCATGTAGAAAATAATTTAAACAAAAGTGGCTTACCTTATGTTTGCATTGCATTATTGTGATGTCTCTGCCATACAAATTTGTATGCATATTATAGATCCATGTTATGTTTCCATTTATAGTTGGAGGTAGTCAAGGAGTAACCACATGACTTAAACAACTACACTCCTAAAATTTAATACAAACAATGTGTAAAACAAGTTGCAAAATCCCATGGTATTTTTACTCTGGAAAACCTATAACACCTGCTTTGCCAGAGTATGTTTGACTGGCCTTTGATGTTTTGGGGGAACTAGACCTTAGTCACTCAAAAGGTAACAAGTTTGTTGTGGGTGTGAAGATCAACACAACGGTTGACTTAAAAATGACAGCCTTGCCTAGAATTTGAGGGACGTTTTTCTGAATTGCATGTATTTCTTCCTTTTGTGTAGTTCAGCAAGGTGCAGGTGACAGAGAAACTAAGCAATGGAAAACAATATCATACAGGGACAGTGCAGCTATCGCATTCATTCTTGACTTTCTCAGAAGGACACCATCATTACGGGTAATCTGAATTAATCATTATAAGAGACCATCATTGTACTTACGCACATCATATACAGGGTCTGACTTTATTTACTTAAATAAGTGGAATATTGCTTTATGAAAATCATGGTCTTAACTGGGTAAAAGCTAAATAAAATTAATATTCCAGTCAATTGTAATTATTATGGTGGCTTTGTTTAATTTTGATGATTTTTAGCTGTTAATTGAAATTTGTAAACCAGTTTGATTTTCTATCTTGCTTTACTTACCAGCCTTGTTTTAGATTATTATACTGAATATTGTATAACGCCACAACAAGCCTTCTTTAATCAAATATTGATTAACATGTCAATTAATCACACTTTGTTCTTTGTATCCCATCAGCTAGTCCCGGGAACATGTTCCCATTTTGATGGTCTGGTCAACATCTCTTGTTTCAGAGCATTACAAGTACTGGAGGTAGATAAGTCCAAATGCCATACTTTGATATCATATTCAGAAGTCACAGTCTGTGGCACTTTACAGTGTATGTTCATGTTACTGAAATGAAACTTGTATCATTGCAACAGATAAAAAAAGTCCCAGTTGGTTTTGTTCGAGGATTTCAAAGTTTACGACCCCAGCTCAAGACCCTCATATGTACAAGGTCACTGATCTCGCTGAATGTAAGTTCACTGCATTCTCTTCTTATTTTTGCTACAATGTTTAAAGCATACTCAACTTTAGTTCATAATCCTCTCTGAAAAAAAGGCACATACGCTCATTGATACTTTCTGGCCAACCTTCCTATTCTGTTGTACCAAAACTACACTCCAGTTCATGTCATCCCCCTTTAGTTCTGTTTACCTTTTTCCACTCCTTCTCTTTAGTCCTTCTGCAAGTTGTCCTGGGCATCCCTCTTGACCTTTGACCTTTTAGCGTCACTCCCAGTGCTTTTATGTTCGGTTGTTCTCAGTCCTTTTTCTGTGTGCATGGGCAAACCAGTTTTGTTTTTCTTAAAACATTTGGTGAGGATCTCATGAGCACACATAACGGAAGGGTCCAATCTTGGGAGGGGTACTCCCATATATGGGCTAATATATAAAAAAATTTAAAAATATAATAAGGTATTTGTCACAGGATAGGGCATGCTTTTTGAGCTTGCCGATCCTCAAATAGGGTATGAGTTTTGTCCCTGTTGGCATTGTATTCTTGGTGTAATCCTAAGATAAGGTACCTAAATTGTATCAACTGAAAAATTCCTGTGCATAAATGCCCAGCTGAATGAAAAAACAAATTCTATGCTTGATGTGTAACTTCCAATGTTACAGAAATGAATTAAAGCTGGCCCTTGAACAGGGTGTCATCTTTCCGGTTTGTGCCTTAAACAGGGTATCAATTTGCATTTGCTTCGTCCTTAAAATGTGGTCATTCTTTACAGCACACACCTATCCAAAATTTACAGGAGTTCACCCCCAGAAGTCTAGTCAACATTGGGTGTAATCTTTGCGAAGGAGGTCCGAAAGAAATATTCCAGACCTAGTAATTAACTTCAGACAAGTTTCTGCATGTACAATAAATTAATAAACTAAAACAGTGTTTGCTAATCAAAACAGGAAGTGTTGGTACATTGTGGTGGAGATCGTTTGAATGCCCCATCTGCTTGGCCACATCTGAAAAATGTGGATTTTAGCTACAATGGAATTGTACAAGTGGACGACTCTGTGGTTTGTACAGTCTACTAGATCATATTTTAATATAATTACTTTTTATATTTCATACTTCTGTAACATATTATTGATAGTAAGACTGAGAAATAGCTTTTACACTTGACAATCCTTATGAAGTTTTGCTTTCTAAAAGCAATTTCTTTGGTCAAAATTTGAACTGGCAGAGAGTCCATGTAGATAAGTTCTTTGAACTATCCAACACCAAAGGCTGTACAGATACAGGAACCTCAGTAAATTGCGTAGCATGTTAAAAGTGATCATTTGTTTGCCATTGATGCTGTTGTTTTTAGAAACTTTTGCCAGCTGTGAGAGTGTTGAATTTAAGTCATAACTGCATCCATGTTGCTGAAGGGGATGAATCACTATCTAACTGGAAGGTGAGACTACAGTTTATCTATAAAAAGGTTAACTAAAGTCTCCATGTGAGCTAAGTGGCCCATCAGGCCGGCACTTATCTCTGGTTTCAGTAGCATGAAGTGACTAGGAATATTTTTACCCTCCCCTGGATGGGATGCTGGTCCATCGCAGGGCTACCCACAGCATTTGATTTGTCAGTACCCATTTATACACCCAGAGAGAGACACTTTGATCTATATACTTTCCCTCATCTTTCTATCTTTTCAAAGATAATTTATTGAAACAATCTCTGTTTGTGTTGTTTTGCAGTATCTGTCAGACATCCAGCACTTGAACCTGGGATATAACCAGATGGAATGTATCCCTGTGCCACCAGCGCAAGGCGGAGCAACAATCTTCCACAACATGACAACACTTATCCTCAAGAATAACAACTTGCAGAATTTGCAAGGTTTGTTGTATAAAAAGCTTACATGTAAATGAATGCCAGAATGTTATGCAGAGTTCCTTTCCATGTGCTAAGTTTTTTTTCTGATTATCTGTGAACAGGTCTCCAGGCATTTTCCAAGTTACGATTCCTTGATGTGTCTTTTAACTGCATAGCATCTCTATCAGAATTAACACCCCTGGCTTTTCTGCATGACCTCATATCAGTAAGTGATATTACTGTTATTCCTTTAGACAGGCAATTTTGAAACAATTACGTCATGCAAACATGTTGTTTCTGTTTGTTTGTCGTTTTCAATTTCGTTTCCCATTCATTAGTCATTTCCTTAACAATCTGTATTATATTTTTGTGTTTATTTTAGTTGAACCTTCAAGGGAACCCTGTTGTGTTCTGTCCATACTATCGACGTGCTACAGTTGCTTGCCTGTATCCTATACCAAGAGTTGAACCAGTGAGTTTAATCAAAGAAATTGTTTCTGATCTTTAAGGAATTTAATGATAGAGAATACTAACTTAGCTAAAAAATCTTGCAAAGAGATTTGAAATCGCAAATATTCCAATTACATTTGGTTAGTCTTCAATGATTTTTGCTAAAAGTAGTTCAATGTCAATGTTCATTTGACATGACATGAAATTCTTAGCCAGGACATCAATAGACACACTGTATGCAATATACTTGTGACTATGAGTGACCACGAATGAAAAACTCTCAAAGTGAGTTTATTTGCTGCTGGTTTACATGGTACACATGTATCAGCCTTGGTTCTGTCACTGACCGGGTATTTCGCTGGTTCACAAGGTAGACGCAGCCTGATGGCAGTTTGGGTCTTTCTGCGTTGTATTAGATTTGCATTTTTTTAATGTGTTCTAATAAATAAGGTATTAATGGACATTTATTATACAAATCACTTATCATGTAACTTATCATTTACAGGTTAAAATTGATGGGAAGCCCTTGGACTCAGAAGAGCAAGTTGTGAGTTACACTGTCTCGTCTTCTTAGAAGAAAGTTGACTAACAATGACATCAACAATGACTGTTTTTTAGGAGTAATAGATATCAAACATGAAAGACTGTGTTTGGCCACATTTCTAAACACCAAGAAGAGAGTTACACAGTGAAGTATTATTGTCAATCGAAACTAAAACTAAGGAGAAAGTGGAGAAAGAAAATCGTAAAAATCTATGCATATTAAAATCAGATATCCAAACACCATTGTAGTCATAATTTCCTTTGTTTGAACTTCATGAAGTATTACTGAGCTTAATGAGAAATTCAGATCATAGTCCTTGGTATCCCGTTATTGATTATTAAGTGACAAAGAGTGATACTGTTTTTTTTTTGTTCTACACATTAGATGTATAACTGTTGTAATGCAATATACCATTGAAACTTCTTTGATGGGATATACAGTAATC